>NW_015394865.1:0-1697 GCF_001527695.2 Protobothrops mucrosquamatus
AAATCAGGCCTCATGGAAAAAGTATTGTGCTATGCTTAATTTTGCAGTTTGCAATTGTACTTTACTTAATATGATTTTGCTAAGCTTGCTTGTTTCAAATATATTTAAGATAAGATAAGATAAGATAAGATAAGATAAGATAAGATAAGATAAGATGAGATGAGATGAGATGAGATGAGATGAGATGAGATGAGATGAGATGAGCTAAGGCAAGGCAAGACAAGGCAAGACAAGACAAGACAAGACAAGATTTATTGTCATTTTTTGCTGTGGGCACAACGGCACACATCAAAAATGAAATTTAGTTGTCCGTTCTCAAAGTGAAACACATACATGACACACACCTAAACATACTATATACAACTTATGTATAGACCCACACCCCTACATATACAGTACATAACAAATAAATATTAAACACTATCCATCTCGAATATATAACAGAAGGAGGAAGCTTGCGAGTTCACAAGATTAATGCTGTATGGAATGAAACTATGGCTGAATCTGGGTGTTCTGCTTCAGATATCACTCATGTGATCCAAGGATCCTGCAACTGTTGTAAATGCATATTGCTCGCCATAATAAAGTTATTTGTATTTGCTATTTGTGCTTGCATGTCCCTTGCCAAGGGTGACATATGACAATATGACAATTCACTGTGGCCAACTCACCATGGCCAACTTGCCACAGTCTACCTGCTGTGGGACAACAACCTATCCTACACTGTCTCCTGGAGTTGGCCCAAATTCATGTTCATTAGTTAGTCTAGTAGAGCAGAGGTCTCCAAATGTGGCAACTTTAAGACTTGTGGACTTCAACTTCCAGAATTCCTCAGCATGGCTGTCTGAGGAATTCTGGGAGCTGAAGTCCACAAGTCTTAAAGTTGCCACGTTTGGAGACCCCCGTAGTAGAGCCATAAATACTGGGGAAGAGGAAAGAGCAGATGTGGAGAGGAGATGCTTGCTGGGTGAATAAATCATTAAGCTTGCAAGAAGTCTAATTAGGAAGATGGGAAGCTGTTTTGTGGAAAGACCATGGATCCATCTAAGCAAGTAACATTGGCTGACAATCCTAGGGGTTTTCTGGCTGGAATTTTTCCAGCTCCATTGGTGATGCTGAACAGGAACAGAAGTTGGGGAATTCTTCCTGCATTCAGAATTGCAGCCTTGAACTGAATACAAATAGGTCGCTGTGAGGTCCTTGGTGCTCTCTGAGCTTGGTTCTTTTCTTGCAGACACTTCATTACCCAACTAAGTAACATCATCAGGGCTAGAGGGATGACATTATCTAGTTGGGTAATGAAGCATCTGCAGGGAAACACTAAGCTAGGAGAGCACCAACGACCCCAAAGTTTAACCCTGAGCTACAAACATTCTCTTCTATTGGTAAATATGTTGCTGTTGTTGATATGGTTAATAAGACTTACAACAACAAGTTGCTAAATGTCCTTCTCTCTCATAGGGACACTGTTTTTATGAGCTTCCCGTTAGAGGTAAAAACGCCTTTTGATGGGGCAATATTCTTTTTCTTTCTTTCTTTCTTTCTTTCTTTCTTTCTTTCTTTCTTTCTTTCTTTCTTTCTTTCTTTCTTTCTTTCTTTCTTTCTTTCTTTCTTCCTTCCTTCCTTCCTTCCTTTCTCTCTCCCTCCCTCCCTCCCTCCCTCCCTCTTTCTTTCTTTCTTTCTTTCTTTCTTTCTTT
>NW_015394865.1:2789-6424 GCF_001527695.2 Protobothrops mucrosquamatus
TTCTTTCTTTCTTTCTTTCTTTCTTTCTTTCTTTTTCTTTCCTTCCTCCTTCCTTCCTTTCTTTCTCTTTCCTTTTTTCTTTTTCTTTCTTCCTTCCTTCCTTCCTCTTTCTTTCTTTCTTTCTTTTTCTTTCCTTCCTTCTTCCTTCCTTCCTTCCTTCCTTTCTTTCCTTCTTTCTTTTCCTTCCTTCCATCCTCTTTCTTTCTTTCTTTCTTTCTTTCTTTCTTTCTTTCTTTCTTTCTTTCTTTCTTTCTTTCTCTCTCTCTCTCTCTCTCTCTCTCTCTCTCTCTCTCTCTCTCTCTCTTTCTTTCTTTCTTTCTTTTTCCTTCCTTCCTTCCTTCCTTCCTTCCTTCCTTCCTTCCTTCCTTCCTTCCTTCCTTCCTTCCTTCCTTCCTTCCTTCCTTCCTTCCTTCCTTCCCCTCTCTTGTTTCTTTTTTCTTTTCTTTTCTTTTCTCCCCCCCCTTTTCTTCTTTTCTTTCCCTCAGCTTTCGATTCCTTCTGCCTCAAAATGGCTTGTTAGCGGAAAAACTGACACGTCGATTCTCAGTTTTCATTTGAGACGTTTTGAAGACCAGAACATGAAAGTCACTCTTTAACATTAAGGAACTTCTGTAGTATTCTGACAAGTCATTTATAAATTTGAAATAACCCAATCAAAGAGGAAAGGTGGCATCTGCTCCCTCTTTAATTCAATTTGCAGCCAAGCTTGCAGGAAGAGTAATTCAAATTTCTCTTTTTCTTTCTTCCTCTTCCCCCCTCTTTTCAGCCATGAATTAATGATTGGGTAAAACACAATGGCATCTCTCTTCCATTCACAGATAAATGTTACTTCTCTTTGATTGAAAAGTGCATGAAACAGGCAAGCAGGAGGATGTGTTAATAAAGCTAGTTAAATTGAAGCGGTTTCCATGGGAAATGATGCCATTTGGGGAGAAATGGGGAGGGTACCTTGTGACATCAAACCATTAAAAGTGAGGCTTCGATCCTTCAGGGTGAAATCTTAGTAAAACATGAAGAAAACTGACATGGAAATAACAACTGACAAATAAAATCAACAGAGAAACTAAATCAGAGGTCTTCAAACTTGGCCCTTTTATGACCTGTGGACTTCAACTCCCAGAATTCCTCAGCCAGCGTGCCTCTCCTCTCATTTGGTGGCTGAAATATTTGAGCTTCAGCTTCAGGATCTGTCCTTCCAAAGGAGAGTCAGGGTTGATTTCCTTTAGGATTGACCAATTTGATCTCCTTGCACTCCAAGGGACTCTCCGGAGTCTTCTCCAACACCACAATTCAAAAGGATCTAAACATCTTTGGTTCTCACAGCCATACATTACTACTGGGAAAACCAAAGCTTTGACCATGTGGACCTTCTCCAAACAGTACTTGGAAGAAAATATTAGCAGAAGAGAATCAATGATGCTCCATTTCACACGTGGACTATCTTGATGGTTCTAGCTGACCACCAAAGGAAATAAAATGCTTGGTTTTCTTCTGATTGTTCTCCCAAGAGAGTCCGTGAAGTCCTTCCAAGTATGGAGGAAGTCATGGAGAAACACTAATTTTGACTGTAAAGCCAGTGGTGGGATTCAGCTGGTTCGCACTGGTTCGGCAGAACTGGTAGCTAAATTTTGCTGCATTTGGAGAACCAGCTGGCTTCCAGAAGTCCTCCCAAATGAATGGATGCCACTTCCAGAAGTCCGTTCTAGGCCTTAGAGGCCTGGAGGAGGCCTCCCAGGCCTAGAACGGCCCACCGGAAGTGCATGGATGCCACTTCCGGAAGTCCATTCTAGGCCTCAGAGGCCTGGAGGAGGCCTCCCAGGCCTAGAACGGCCCACCGGAAGTGCATGGATGCCACTTCCAGAAGTTTGTTCTAGGCCTCGGAGGCCAGCATCGAATAAGAGAACCGGTTGTTCAGGTATTTGAATTCCACCACTGTGTCGAGCTATCTCCTGAACGTTGAATGTCGGGAAACGAAGGAAGGAGAGAACATCAAGGAAAAACATCTGAGCAGCTGGCAAAACATGCAACGGGTTAGGAGGGGCAGCTCAACAGCTTGAAGGCTGTGTCTGGGAGATGATGACAAGTTGGCATTTATTCCTGTCGGCAGTCAGTGGAACATCTGCCTCTCCCTGATGCTTCGAGGGGGTCAGTTATGAGCCATCATCATTTTTTTGTATACGCAGAAGACTCTCCATCTTGAGGAGAGAAAGGTCCTTCTCCTTATGTTTCAGCCTCTTTCCTTAATTAGGCTTAATGGTGTTCTTTCTCAGTCCATCGCTTGCTGGAACAGCTGTCAAGGGAGCAGGGAACTTTTCTTCTCCAGGTTTAATGACACATCAATTAGAGCTGAAGGTAGTATCTGCAAGAGTTGCCCCTTACGAGTAAAGGGTTGGGCTTTCGTGTGATGTAGTTGTCATCGGGGACTGAGGAAAATGTTTGTCCTTTTCTAAAAACTGGAACAAAGGGCAGGAGAGATACAGCAAGGATGGGAAGAGCACTCTGCTCTACTTGGAAAGAAGTTGACCTTGAGAATGGAACTCAAACAACAGCCCGAGCATCTCATCACTGGAAGTTTTGAAGAAGAGACTGGACAGCCCCTTGTCTGAAATGGTATGGGGTCTCCCGCATGAGCAGGAAGGGTTGGACTAGAACAGTGGTTCTTAACCTTTTTGAACGAATCACCCCCTTGAGCCAATGAGGAAGTTGTCATCGCCCCCCTCCCCCAACATAACCTCTCAATAATAATAATAATAATAATAATAATAATAATAATAATAATAATAATAATAATGATGATGATGATGATGATGATAAAGTTGGAAGGGACCTTGGAGATCATCTAGTCCAACCCCCTGCTCAGGCAGGAAACCCTATACCATTTCGGACAAATGGCTGTCCAGTCGACTGCACTGGAACACTAGAAAAACACACGTGGATGTCGATAAACCTAGTTTCAACAGTTAAGTTGACATTACAGCTGACGTCACAGGGGACAGCCACTCAGCATGCGATGTTTCGAAAGAAGCACTCCCCCCTCCATCACTGCCCATTCTGGCCAATGGCGCGCCACTGTATGGGTAAAGGCTGCTGCCCAACCCGCATGAAGATAAGCGATGCGTATTCACATATGTACGGCGTTCTGTACTGAAGCTAGCTGGAGGAACATTTGACAACACAATTCAATCCACTATTAGCGAGCGATCTGATGTTTTTGTACGACAGATATACAGCGATTCACTGTACGAAAAAGTCTCAAAAGTGTCCCCAAAACTTCTTGCTCTCTTGTGGAAAACGAAAGAACTCTTACGAATTCCAGAGGGGTTTAGCAGAGAAGTTTATTTGCGCAAGGTTCTGAGCATATTAGAGATAGGCAATTCTGAACGAGGAGGGCGGGATTAGACTTCAGTTTTTATACTCCCCTCCTTAAAGAACAAAGGGCTACACATTGAAATACACACTGTGATACATTAGGAGCGTTTCTCACAGGCATACAATGGAAGGTTTTGCTACATACAAAGTATCCATGTGCAAAGCGCATTTGGTTGCCACATATTACTGACAGAGAACTTTCCCAGTGAATTTTCCCAGTGATTATGCATTACATCATTGTTCTAGCAATTATGCAGACACATCAT
>NW_015394865.1:7179-11324 GCF_001527695.2 Protobothrops mucrosquamatus
CTCCCTCCTTCCTTCCTTCCTTCCTTCCTTCCTTCCTTCCTTCTTTCCTTCCTTCCTTCCTTCCTTCCTTCCTTCCTTCCTTCCTTCCTTCCTTCCTTCCTTCCTTCCTTCCTTCCTTCCTTCCTTCCTTCCTTCCTTCTTTCTTTCTTTCTTTCTTTCTTTCTTTCTTTCTTTCTTTCTTTCTTTCTTCTTCTTTCTTTTCTCTCTCTCTCTCTTTCTTTTCTTTCTTTTTCCTCCCTCCCTCCCTCCCTCCCTCCCTTCCTTCCTCTGGCAGAGGGGTTAGAATGCCACAATGCAGGCTGACTCTGCCCACAGCCAGGAGTTCAATTCTCACTGGCTCAAGGTGGACTCAGCCTTCCATCCTTCCAAAGTCAGTAAAATGAGGACCCAGATTGTTGGGGGTGATACTCTGACTCTGTAAACTGCTTAGGGAGGGCTGTAAAGCACTGTGAAGCGGTATATAAATCTAAGTGCTATTGCTATAGGAAATTCTGGTCCTTACTGTGGTTACAAGTCAAGGGCTACCTATACTAGGTAATAAATGTGTTTCATTTTAAAAGATGAAAATAATCCTTTGGTTTTTACGTAACCTCAGTTTACCTCCCAGCCTGGAACAGGACTTTCTCATGGTTGGATTGTATACCTCCCCCCCAAAAAAATAAAATGACTAAATTCCTTTTCTTACCATTACTATCACTTGAGCCAAAATGAGCATTCTGAAATTTCAAGTTATCTTCTTAGCTGCGACATTTGCTGCCTTGCCCTTTTTCTCTGTTGTTTGCGAGGGCTGAAAACAAAGGTGATCTTTCTTACCTGTCATTTTCAAATAGAAGATGGCAGAATTTTTATGAGTGTCCCGTTTGAATGGCAGGGGAGATCTGTCTTGCTAAGCACTGGCTATCAACCCAGTTAATCATGCATCAAATCATTATTGCTCATTAGGACCAACAATGGAAACTCAATCACCTCGCACCAGTTTTAGAATTGGAGCACATCTGATGCCCTGTATTAATCACAACTTCCACACACACAAAAGGAACTTTTTCATTACGGAACTCGCGGAGTGGGTGACCAAAGAACTCATGTCAGCCCCAGAGGGCATATGCTCCCCAGCTTTAAATAAATATTCAATCATGGATTTAAATAAAACTTTTGCAATCAGATTGTGGTGGATAAGCAGGAGAAAACATCAGTGGGAGAAGCTAGGTAGTTTCAGATGCCCTTGGATGGAAGAAGAAGGGGGGGGGTCAACCCAGTGGTGGGATTCAGCCGGTTCGCACCACTTCGGCAGAACCGGTAGCTAATTTTTTGTTGCCCAGGCCCAGAATGGACTTCCAGAAGTGGCATCCACACAGAGAACTGGTTGCTCACATATTTGAATCTCACCACTGGGTCAACCTATTCTCCAAAGTACCAGAAGAAACAAGACAAGACACAAACAAGACAAGACAAGAAACAATGGATGGAAACTAATCAAGGAGAGAAGCAACCTGGAACTAAGGAGAAACTTCCTAACAGTGAGGAGAATTAACCAATGGAACAGCTTGCCTTCAGAAGTTGTGAGTGCTCCAACACTGGAAATTTTAAAGAAGAGACTGGACAGCCACTTGTCTGAAATGGTAGAGGGTTTCCTGTCTGAGCAGGGGGTTGGACTAGAAGACCTCTAAGGTCCCTTCCAACTCTGTTATTCTGTTATTCTAGTACAGGTGAATTTGAACTGTGTTTTGCACTGGGGACTTGGTACAGTTAGTGGTCATTTAGCAACTGACTCATTTAGCAACTGTTTGCAATTGCAATGAGAAACAATAACTTTATGAACTATCCTCAAATACTAGACCAAACCGGCATTAAGATTATACTAAAGGGAGGAAGGATGGCAAAAGGTTTAGGAACTCCTAGATGAATGGATGGATGGATGGATGGATAGATATAGATAGGTAGATAGATATAGATAGGTTGATTGATAGATAGGTAGATAGAGATAGAAAGACAGACAGACAGACAGACAGACAGACAGACAGATAGATAGATAGATGATAGATAGATAGATAGATAGATAGATAGAGATGATAGATAGATAGACTGACAGATAGACAGATATATAGATATGATAGATAGATAGATAGATAGATAGATAGATAGATAGAGATAGAAAGACAGATGATAGATAGATAGAGATGATAGATTGATAGACTGACAGATAGACAGATGATAGATATAGATATGATAGATAGATAGATAGATAGATAGATAGATAGATAGATAGATAGATAGATAGATAGATAGATAGAGAGAGAGAGAGAGAGAGAGAGAGGGAGAGAGGTACACAAGTAGGTATAGATAAATGATGGAGAGAGATAGCAGGATATAGATATAGAGATAGATATAAAGAGAGGTATTGAGATAGATGATAGATAGATAGATAGATAGATAGATAGATAGATAGATAGATAGATAGATAGATAGATAGATGGATATAGATAGGTAGATAGATATAGATAGGTAGATAGATATAGATAGGTTGATAGATAGATAGGTAGATAGAGATAGAAAGACAGAGAGACAGATAGATGATAGATAGATAGAGATGATAGATCGATAGACTGACAGATAGACAGATGATAGATATAGATATGTTAGATAGATAGATAGATAGATAGATAGAGAGAGAGAGAGAGAGGTACACAAGTAGGTATAGATAAATGATGGAGAGAGATAGCAGGATAAAGATATAGATATAAAGAGAGGTATTGAGATAGATGATAGATAGTTAGATAGATAGATAGATAGATTTTTGAGATAGATAGATAGATAGATAGATAGATAGATAGATAGATAGATAGATAGATAGATAGATAGATAGATGGATGGATATAGATAGGTAGATAGATATAGACAGGTTGATAGATAGATAGGTAGATAGAGATAGAAAGACAGATCCCATAGATAGATAGATGATAGATAGATAGAGATGATAGACCGATAGACTGACAGATAGACAGATGATAGATATAGATATGTTAGATAGATAGATAGAGAGAGGGGGGGAGAGGTAGATAAATGATGGAGAGAGATAGCAGATACAGTATAGATATAGAGATAGATATAAAGAGAGGTATTGAGATAGATGATAGATAGATAGATAGATAGATAGATAGATAGATAGATAGATAGATAGATAGATAGATAGCCAGCCAGCCAGCCAGCCAGCCAGCCAGCCAGCCAGCCAGCCAGCCAGACAGACAGACAGACAGACAGACAGACAGACAGACAGACAGACAGACAGACAGACAGATAGATAGATATGGATAGAAAGAGAGAGACAGACAGACAAATAAAATGCTGGCTTCTTCATTGCATGACTTTCACAAGACCTTCCCTTGAAGATCCCTTTCTCCATTAGCAAACAGTGGCAACTGATTGAAGACGTTTGCCTGAAACATCCATCCACTGTTTTATTTCCCCCAAAATGCATTTTCTCTTTAGCTTGGAAATGTGACAGTTGCCATTTGTTATTAAAATATCCCCAATGGTGCCCCCTATTAGAGAGGAGAAGCAGAAGAAGGGGAAAAAAAACAACCCTCCAACACAATAGTTTAGGCCCAGTTGTTTTCCTTGCTAACGGAGCGCACAAATGAACACTGATTGTGTCATTCACTCATTCCCAAAATGTTCATTTTTATTTATAATCCAAAAAGCAATTAAATTCTCTTTTATATCACATTGTCCAGGTGACAGATGCGTGCTGGATGGTTGACGGCTGGCATAAATCACGGCGAGATCAAAGCGCCTGTTTGACTCGGGAGCCCGTCTTTTGTGGCAGATGCTTCTGCAGACGGGGTGACAAGGAAATCCTTCACGTTGGGTCCCATTTTGGTTAACCTCTGTGCCTCGCTCTGACTTTGCAAGTGACAGCTTGATTAGTTTTATGACAGCTGGGATTTCCCCCCCCCCCCACCAGATATTTACCAAAGACAAATCAGCCACCTCACCAACAGGTCTATTCAAACATACCTGAAAAACAAGCAAGGGCATGAAAAGAGGGAATGACATAAGTTGCTTCATCCTTTCCAGTAGAAACTTGGAGACAAGAACAAAATTCAGACAAGAGTAAATCAGTGTTTCGTTCACAGCATGGACAGGAG
>NW_015394866.1:0-1997 GCF_001527695.2 Protobothrops mucrosquamatus
TTTTTTTTTTTTAAAAAAAACAATGATTAAAACCAATATTAAAATAATTAACTATGAAAAGCATGGGGAAAAGGATGCCTCTTGGTTGCCTTTTAAAAAGTGATAGAATGGAGATCATATACAAATCCTTGGGGGCAGCATATTGATAAGTTTAAAAAAATGCCAAAAAAGTCCTTCTCCTTATGTCTATTAAATATCCCAGAGAAAGGGAAGGCACTGCTTATATATTTTCAGTATTCACAGTCTATAATGTATAATTACATTTTTTTTCCTGCACTCGAGTTAGAAGTACCAAGGTGAACATAATTCTGGTTGCCATTTCTCCAATCCCTAGAAACAGCAATAGCCCACAAACTCATAGCCACATCCACCAGGAATTATCCAGAACCAAAAACAAGACACAGAAGGATGAAAGAAACAACATATTCTACAAAATCAACTGTAACAATTGCAACCAATTCTACATGGGACAAACATCATGTCAATTAAAAACCAGGATCCATGAATACCAGCTAGCAGTCAAACACCACAATCCCAAATCCTTAATCTCTACCCACACTGACACCAAACAGCACCAGTTTGACTGGAGCAACACTAAAATCATCGGCCACTCTACCACCCGCCTCGCTCGTGAGTTCATCGATGTCTGGCACTCCACAAGCAAGTCCATCCACAGACACATCGACCTACAACCAGCCTATAAATTCCTCAGGATCCAAATCAATTGCACAGCCAACCAGGGATAGCACTGACCCTCAACCAAGCCATGCATACACCCCTCCCTCCCACCAGCAGCTCACCTCCCAAGGACCCCGACCTGATGTAGCCTCCCTCATCACAAGACCCACCATAAGAGTCACTGATGACTCACACCTGACCCATCACAAGACCCTCACTTGACACACCCACACCTGAAGCCCTTATAAAACAGAAGAACATTGACATCAACATCCCCTAGGCTCTGCTGAAGATGTTACCTGCCTGGTATCAAAATGTTCAGAAACCAACCCACAAGCTTCACCCTCATCCTATACCCGAGCTATAGATATTCGCCACTACTGCAAATAGTACACAGTATTATTAATTAATATTAATATTTGAACATTCACTATTCTTCATATGTTGGCTTGGAAGATCTTGTTCTGGTTACACTTTTGCTCAATCATTATTTTCACACTCCAGATTTGCTTTCCAGTGAGAGCAGCTTTTCAAATTTTCAACCCTTCATATTTGCCCATTAACTCATTCTGTAACATCCACAATTCTAGGAGACAGTATTCTACAGCATTCACAGTTAGGAAATTTTGAGGTTGGATTGCTTGGTCAAATTTCCACCCATTGGCTTGTCTCTTATCTTTGTGCACTATAGAAAATAAATCCACACCATTTCCCCTGTGATAGGCCTTCATGTATTTGAGGACTACTACAGTGTTATAATTATTTATTTTATTTATTTATTTTATTTGCACTAACTTCTATGCCGCCCTTCTCCCCACGGGACTCAGGGCGGCTCACAGCATGTTAAAAACAACACAAAAAACATTTCCCCTATAAAAGCCAATTAAAAACCAAATATATTTATAGCTGTGTCATTATTAAAATCTTTAAAAAAATTTTCCTATTTAAAATTCACCCTAGGTCAGTCCCGCTTGCTGAAAAAGCCATGTCTTGAGGGCGCGGCGGAAGGTTAGGAGATCCGGGATCGTCCGGATCTCGGGGGGTAGTTCGTTCCAGAGGGTGGGGGCACCCACAGAGAAGGTCCTCCCCCTGGGGGTCGCCAGCCGACACTGCCTGGCCGACGGCACCCTGAGGAGGCCCGCTCTGTGGGAGCGTACCGGTCTGTGGGAGGGAATCTGTGGCAGAAGGCGGTCTCGTAAATATCCAGGTCCTATGCCATGGAGCGCTTTAAAGGTGGTAACTAACACCTTAAAGCGTACCCGGAAGGCCACTGGCAGCCAGTGCAGCTCGCGCAGCAGCGGCGTTACGTGGGAGCGACG
>NW_015394866.1:3121-6650 GCF_001527695.2 Protobothrops mucrosquamatus
TGCCTCCCACTCCTAACTCACCGAGACGCCGCAGCATGATACCATGGTCCACAGTATCAAAAGCCGCTGAGAGGTCCAAAAGCACAAGGACAGAGGAATAACCCCTGTCCCGGGCCCTCCAGAGATCATTTACCAACGTGACCAATGCCATTTCCGTGCTGTGTCCCGGCCTGAAGCCCGACTGGTATGGGTCTAGATAATCTGTTTCACATCTGTTACCCTTCATTTTCTCTTTTTAGCTAAAAATACTCAGTTTTTCATAGGATATACACTCCAAGTCTCTCAACTGCATTCTTTTCAGTTCTATAATATTCTTTGTGTATTGTGGTTTTTTTTCCTTTTTAATTAATAACCAAAAACTGCTTTAACAAAAATACTGAAATACAACAAAGAGACAAGACCATACTATGGTAAATTTACCATACTATGGTAAATTCAACAGGAAGAAGTACAATTCTACATATACTTATCTATTACAAATGTTATTCAAGTACATATATATTTCTAAAGCACTTGTATAACTATCATATTTTTAACCTACTATATTTTGGATAAATGAGTTCCATATTTCATTGTACTTGTCCATTAAAAAGTCTATTTCTAGAGGCAATCCATTCATAGATAGCAAGTACAAACAAGTCTCCAATCCCCACTGAGTGAAAAGAACCATACACTAGACATTCACATATTTGAGATGGTATAGGTTCTCCTGCTTGAGCAGAGGGCTGGTCTAGAAGACCTCCAAGGTCCCTTCCAGTTCTATTCTGTTCTGTTCTGTTCTATATTCTATTCATCTTTCCAGTGCTGAATGTCTATGGAGATTCTCAGTCACATCCAGATCATAGTTATCCCAAAGATGCTGTTTCATGAGGCAACTGGATTTCCTTGTTTTTCTTTAAAGATGTTTTGCTTCTCATCCAAGAAGCTTCTTCAGCTCTTCTTCAGAGCTGAAGAAGCTTCTTGGCTGAAAAGCGAAACGTCTTCAAAGAAAAACAAAGTCCAGTTGCCTCGTGAAAAAGCATCTTTGGGCTTTCCAATGCTGCAATATCAGTCTTTTGGCCGAACTAAGGGCATGGAGAATCCATTGACATTGTTCAATTGTTAAATTCCAAAAACTAGGCACAGTATGTAGTTCAAAAGAATATTATCCTCTGAAAATTTTAGCCTTTGTTCTCCTTATACTGCCATGACTCAACAGGATGCAGTATTCTAAGTATGGTCTGATCCGTGCAACTTTGGGTTGGCCCTATCAGTTCCTTTGACTTCACATTATACTTTTGCTGATGCTGCCCAATTTTTAACAGCTGCAGCATATTGCTGCCTCATGCTTAATTTGTGGTCTACCAGGATACTTAGATTCTTCTCACACGTACTACTGCTGAACCAAGGACCCACCTATTTTGCATTTGTACATCTGACTTTGAACTGCATTTGGGAAGAAAAGCTCAATGTTCAAGTCAATCAAGATCCTTTTGATCCTTGAGCTTGTCTTCAGAGATTTTAGCAATTCTCCCCCAGCTTGTGTCTTCTGCACATTTGCTGAGCATTTCTTTTATCCCCTCATTTAAGTAATGTATAAAATGCTGAGGAATAGAATGCCCTAGATTGTATTGGCGTCTCTCCATATAGACATAAATCCATTTAGGACCATGTGTAGACTACCAATGCAATCAACCAATGGAATAGCTTGCTTTCAGAAGTTGTGGTGCTCCATACTGGAAGCTTTCAAAAAGAGACTGGACAACCATTTGTCTGAAGTGGTGTAGTCTCCAACTTGAGCAGGGAGTTGAACTAAAACACTTCTGAGGTTCCTTACAACTCTATTATTTTATGTTCTATGTTCGACCAACTTGGAGTCCAGTTGGCAGTTAAACCATTCTACTCACATTGTTCCATTTTATCAAAATGGACATTAGGGTCAACTTAAGCAAGTTGCACACTCTTAGTTTAAATGGCTCTGATTGTAATAGGAAACTATAGTTTCAATTTTCATTGAACCAACCCTTAGTGCATGGTTTAATTATGGCTTTTGAAATATATTTTTTATCAAACTTGCCAACTGGATAGATAAGTGTCAATTGGGATGAAAATATGTGAAAGCAACAAATGAATTGATAACATTCTTTAGCTAATAGAATATTATTTGGTTCAAAGTAACCATTCCATCTCTGCATCTAAAGAAATGGAGCCAGCTGTGATTCTGGTGGACTTCTTGATGGGCACAGGAGGAGTATTGTCAGAAAGCCTATCATGGACTATTCTTCATGACTTGGAAGACAATTCCGGTGATGTCATGTGAACAAGGGGATTATTATCAGATGCCAAGCATTTAAAGTGGAAAGCTGCAAAATTGGGATCAGAGCCCAAAGATACTTGGAAATAATTAAAAAGAGCAAAACATTCTTAATACCTCCGAGATCACCAAGGCCCTTGGTTATTTTCCTTTTAAATGTTAGAGTCTTAGTGAATCTCATTTAAGCTTTTGCTCTAATGCTGTCATAATTCTAATTATTTCCCCCTTGCGCTTATCACTGTTCCGTTTTACTATGATCAGAGGTATTTCATTTTTTTCACTAAATCCCCCATTAATTCCTTATCTTATCTATATGTACTACCTTAACCAAATCTGAAGCTAGCAAAAGTGTTTGTTCATACCCCAGAGTTCAAGAAAGGCCATCTGAACATGCTGTGACATGTGTTTATTTCTTTGATAAAATATTGCATTACAATGGAAAATATTCTGGGGAAACAAAACAAAACAAAAAGGAAGGAAGATTACTTTATGGATTTCACCTACAATGGATATGAGAATACTGGATGGTATAAAGAAAATCTTGTTAAATTTGTCAGCAAGTATTAGCCCAAGCTTTGCAACATCTTCTTCTTCTTCTTGTGCCATATCCATTATCGGACGTTGGCGATCATGTTGGCGATCCTGTTTTTATCAGCAGCCGCACGAAAAAGTGCTGCTGAGTTTTGTCCAAACCAATCCCTTAGATTTTGAAGCCACGATGTTCTTCTTCTGCATGGACCTCGTTTGCCTTCAATCTTTCCCTGGAGGATTAAATGGAGTATGCCGTATTTTTCTGTCGCATCACATGTCCGAAATATTCTAATTTTTGTTTTTTAATTGTTTTGATGATTTCCCTTGGCTTTGTACAAGGCACAATATTTGCTGAAAGCCCAATGCCTTGCATAAAGCAAGAATGAACAATATTTTTCCAGCAGGGTGGGAGAGCCAGTTTAGTGTTGTGGTTAAGGTGCTGGTCTAAAAACCAGGAGACTGTTAATTCCAGTCCACCCTTAGGCATGAAAGCTGACTGGGTGACTTTGGGCCAATCATCAGGAGATTGTGAGTTCTAATGTCACCTTAGGCATGAAAGCCACCTGGATGACTTTGGGCCAATCCTGAAAAGGCTGTGAGCTTTATTCCCATCTTAGGAAAGCTGGCTGAGTGACTTTGGGCCAGTCTCTCTCTCTCTCTCTCTCTCTCTCTCTCTCTCTCTCTCTCTCTCTCTCTCTCTCTCTC
>NW_015394866.1:6871-11321 GCF_001527695.2 Protobothrops mucrosquamatus
GTGGGGAAAATAGGGAAATGGGAATGAGTGTTATGTATGCTCACCACTTGAGTTACTTATAAAGTAATAATAGTGAGATAAAAATTAAGAAAGAAAGAAAGAAAGAAAGAAAGAGGAAGGGAGGGAGGGAGGGAGGAAAGAGGGAAGGAAGGAAGGAAGATCCAAAGGAATATCTTTCTGTGTTTTGCAATATATAAGCATATTGTCTGCTTTCTTCAGAAAATTGAGCTGCAACTTTTACTTTTTTTTTAGAAAGTCAAATAATAAAAAAAAACATATACCCTCTGATTCCATATATTGATTTAGGAAGTATGCATGTTCTCAACAAAGTATGGTGCAAAAATCCCTTCCACCTCTCTTTGCACCTTTGCTTTATTTCTTCAGAAAACTGAGCAGCAACTTTTTTTAAAAATAAGTCAAATAATAAAAAAATGGATTCACCCTGGTTCGTGTATTGATTCAGAAAGTACAGATATTTTCACCAAAGTTTGAACTTTGCAAAATTTCCTTCCAACTCTCATTGCGGCTCCATGAGATGCAAAAATGGGTTAAGTTTGTGTTTGGAGGCACAGCGTGTAATTTGGAATGAAAAGATAATTGAGAGGAAGTTAAGCATCCTTTCATTTCATTCTAGTTCTTCATTTCAGCTCCCAAAGCTTCAAGCAAACACTAGACTTTGTTTGTTGATCACACTGGAAACTTTTTTATATATATAACAGATCTCTTTCTAGGGCATTGCACACCAGAACAACTAGACATAAGGACAGTTTTCTTCCCCATGCCCTCATACTACTTAACAACTAATTCCTACAACACTGTCAAAATACTTAGTAAAGCTGTATTGCTATGATACTCCTCCCAATAGAATTTCTATGAGTCCTACCAGAAGTGTTGCATCAAGAAACCGAGAAGCCAACAAAAGTTTTTGAAGCAATCATGCTGAGAGGACAAAGTTGCTTTCATTCTTGGAAGACAAGTCCTCCCCTTGTACAAAGCACCCCTTTGAATGCTCACTGTATGTGATGGAGTTAAGTCAGTATTTTAAAGCAATTGGGGAAAAATGGAGCATGGATCTAGCAATAGCTCTTTTCATGATTACTCAGTGAAATCTGTAGTTTCTTAGAGAACGAGTGGAGAGAGGGAGAGAGGGAGGGAGGGAGGGAGGGAGGGAGAGAGAGAGAGAGAGAGAGAGAGAGAGAGAGAGAGAGAGAGAGAGAGAGAGAGAGAGAGAGAGAGGTCAGAAGGAGAAGGACCTATAGGTGAGATCTGAAGAACTTCTCTTCTTGAAGCTACCTCTGATCTTTGTATCAGGAAAAATAGAACAAAGATCTTAAAAAGTAGGTAGACTCCAGAAAAAGATAAGATTGGAACTAAGTTAAAATTAGAATTGATTAAACATAGTATGATCAAAAAGCAACCACTTAATAAGATTATGCCAATGGATTTCATAATTTTGCCTTCTGTCATAGGATAAAAAAAATAATTAAATTTTAATTGGTGGCTATCTTGTGAAAGATCACACGCCATTTCTGGTTGTGCAGACAAGGAATTCATTGAGAACTAGCTAGGAAAGGGTTAAGCTCTAGAGCAGGGGTGTCAAACTGCCGGCCCGTGGGCCAGACACGTCACGTGGAAGCCACACCCATCCCATTGCCGGCAATGGCAAAATCGGCCCGATACATTGCGCGATGTCACATGACATTGCGAGTTTGACATGCCTGCTCTAGAGAAAGGGAGAAGAGAAATTAGAACTGGTGATCACCAAACAAAAGATAGAAGAGAAGATTCGGAAAGAGAATGGTGAGTGCATAGGCCAGTGATGGCGAACCTTTTAGAGACCGAGTGCCCAAAGTGCAACCCAAAACCCACTTATGCATCGTCGAGTGCCGGGGGGGTGTGTGTGGCCCATTGGCTGAGTGTGGCCCATTGGGTGGGCGTGGCTGCGGTGGTAACGGCAGACTGGGTGGGACTAAAAAGTTCAATCAATCAATTCCAACTTTGCAAGATCTTTTTTTTCCCGTGAGAAGTTGAAATTGACTGATTGAACTTTTTTTTTTTTTGCACATGGCGGCGGAGGCCTAAAGCGAAAAGGTTTTATAAAACCCAGCTGAAGGCCTAGGACTGGGGCGACGGCGCGCGTGCCCACAGAGAGGGCTCTGAGTGCCGTCTCTGGCACCTGTGCCATAGGTTCGCCACCACTGGCATAGGCCAAGAAATAAAATGATCCCAAGGGGCACACCAAGGCAATACATTCTAAATGTAGGCCTGGTTCCATATTCAGGACCAGCAATAAACTCTTTGGCCAAAGTACCAATAAAGGGGACCACCTAACCTTTTGATCCCACAAGTATTTCATCTCAGTTCTGTTCTTCTCAGTTGGGGGAAAATATATTTATGTGCCTCATTGCTTATCCTACTTAGGAGATTGTCTCAGAGCTCTGTTGTCATTGTTGGAGTAAAGTCTGTCAAGCCCCACAAGGAAGCAAGAACTTCCCAACTTCATTTACTGTGAACTAATTGAGGTAGATTGGAATACTTTGAAATGCTTTTTTCAAGATCTTTCCTCACTAGGACTAGCATTATGAGCCATGGTGGTGCAGTGGTTAGAATGCAGTACTGCAGGATACTTCTGCTGACTGCCAGCTGCCAGCAGTTCGATCCTGGCCGGCTCATGGTTGATTCAGCCTTCCATCCTTCCGAGGTCGGTAAATTGGGTGAGGACCCGGATTGTTGGGGGCCATAGGCTGACTCTGTAAACCACATAGAGAGGGCTGTAAAGCACCCCTATGTGAAGCGGTATATAAGTCTAAGTGCTATTGCTATTAGGGAGATAATCTGTCATCTGAGTAGCTCAATGTGATTTTTCTCCCTTCTTTTCCCAGATATTTCCCAATTTCTCATAAATCCAATTGAATGGGGTCTTGGCATTAAAGGCATTAAAGGCATCTCCGAGACCGCCTTCTGCCGCAGATTACCTCCCATCGGCCGGTACGCTCCCACAGAGTGGGCCTCCTCAGGGTGCCGTCAGCCAGACAGTGCCGGCTGGCGACCTCCAGGGGGAGGGCCTTCTCGGTGGGAGCTCCCACCCTCTGGAACAAACTACCCCCAGAGATCCGGGTGATCCCGGATCTCCCCTCCTTCCGCCGCGCCCTGAAGACATGGCTCTTCCAACAAGCGGGATTGGCCTAGGGGAATTTTTAGTGGGGTTTTTAGTGGGGTTTTAAGAAAAATTTTAATTATATTGGCCATAGTAAATATTTCTTTTTAATTAGGTTTTAAATTGGGTATTGGGTATTTATTGTTGTATTGGTTTTATAAGGCTGTCAGCCGCCCTGAGTCCGTAAGGAGAAGGGCGGGATAAAAATTGAATAAATAAATAAATAAATAAATAAATAAAGTTCCTGGCTTTATTTATTTACATTTATTTATTATAATATTCTATATGGCCACCCAATTTAAAGTGAATAACTCAAGGGCGGGGGTGGAAACTCCCAAAATCTCATGTAAAAATCATTGTTTTTTGTTTTAATGTCTTCAAGTCACTTTTTTTGGTGACTGCCTGGACAAGTCCCTGCAGTTTTCTTAGCAAAATTTCAGAAGTGATTTGATTGCCTTCTTCCTAGGTTTGAGAGAGAGAAAGAATGATTGGCCTAAGGTCATCCAGTTAGCTTTATTCTAAGGTAGGGCTAAAACTCCTGGTCTCCAGCCTGATGCCTTAACTACTCCACCAAACTGGGTCCCAGAATAGAAAATACAGAATAGAAAATAAAAAAAACCTGTAACAATAGAAGGCAAGAGTTAAAGCATCTCACAAGCAATTTATCTCTCAGAAACATGCCTGTCGGGCTCCAGAGGCAGCCTTTCCCTAATACTTGAGGGAAAAATAAAGTTTTTTGTCTTCTAGAGAAGATCAGCAAGCTTGAAGCTCTCCATGACTGAGACTAACAGTATTGGTACCATGTCAGAGAAGACAGGTAGGTTGGTCTTCTAGTGAAGTAGCTATCTGATGAAGGACTCAAATCTTCCTCTCTGGGCAGGAAGAGATACAAAAAGAACCCTTATTTGTACAGAGTGATGGAAAAGAGGATAGGGAACAGGGGCTCAAATGACAATGGAGGCCTGGTTTTTAAACAGAACAATTTTTGACTTGCCATCAAAAGCTTTCTTCACCAGAGAATACTGATTCTTTATGAATAGCTATTTATTTCAACAATTCTCTCCCTGCCATCCTCCCTCCCTCCCTCCCCCCCACCACCAACCTGTCTTTTTTATCATGGTGTTCAATTGGTATTCATCGGCCATTGACATGGTTTTTGTGGTTTTCATGGAGATGACACATACGCTTCCCTTGATTTTTCCTGCTGCTGTTTAAGATCAGTTAATGGGCACTTAAAATGAAGCGTTGCCCTGTGGGAGTACAGTAATTTCAATCCAGGTGAATGAGCTGAAA
>NW_015394867.1:0-2015 GCF_001527695.2 Protobothrops mucrosquamatus
GCATTTTTGTCTACCTATCGAGTCCTTCTCAAGGACCTGGGATAGGCAGATGTGGATGTTTGATGGTATTACAGACATCGTCGCAGGATAGAAGCAGTTCCTAGTAAGGCCGCCTTTTGCAATTGACTGATGGCGAATTTGTCAATGCCGATGATGGTGTTCAAGTGGTGCTCCAGTTATTTTGGGATTGCACCCAAGGCGCCTATTACTATTGGTACTACCCTTGCTTGCCTTTGCCACAGTCTTTCTATTTCTATTTGTAGGTCTTTGTATTTTGTGATCTTCTCTAGTTCTTTCTTGTCTATTCTGCTGTCTCCAGGCACTGCCACGTCCACTATCCAGACTTTTTTTGTCTTTCTTATCAACAATTGTTAAGTCCAGGGTGTTATGTTGCAGGTGCTTGTCTGTTTGAATTATGAAGTCCCAGAGCAGTTTAATTTTATCATTTTCTATGACTTTCTCTATTTTATGATCCCACCAGTTTTTGCTTACAGGCAAATGATATTTCCTGCAGATCTTCCAATGCACCATTGTTGCTACTTTGTCATGCCGCTGCTTGTAGTCAGTCTGTGCAATCTTCTTGCAGCAGCTTACCAGGTGGTCCACTGTTTCTTCAGCGTCTTTGCGTAGGCGGCACTTACTGTCTATTGGTGTCTTCTCAATTTTGACTTTATATGCATTTGTCCTTAAGGCTTGGTATTATTATTATTGTTGTTATTATTATTATTATTGTTGTTGTTGTTGTTGTTGTTATTATTATTATTATTATTATTATGATGATGATGATGATGATGATGATGTCTCTTGTGTACAAATGTTAATGTGTTCACAGATATCAGTTATCACATCAGTATAAAGACGGGAGATGTCCCAGGAGCCAGCTCAGATTCAAAGGTTTTGATCAAGCTGTACGGTGAAAAAGCAGACACCAAAAAGGAATTTCTTCTAGTTTCCGATAATGACTTAGGAAATTACTTTGAACGTAGCCGGATAGATATCTTTACTCTGGATACAATGGACATTGGGAAGGTAAGAAAGATCTGAAGTTATGATGCAGACTAAGAACTGACTGTAGGTTTGTTTTAGTGAAAATGTTTTTAAGAGTGTTTTTCCACTGTCACAGTTTTTGAAAAAAACCCTGTACAAATATAGTTCAATAGTAGTATGAATGGATGAAATTCAGTGAAATTCAATGCTGTGAAAAGTAACTTTCTATATTTAGGCAAGAAAAACCAAACAGAATAGGTGGTACCTGCCTCAATAGTAGTAACTGCTAGAGGAATGTTGGAGTCCTAGTAAACAATCATTTAAACAATCACTTAAATATTAGCCAGCAGTGTGCTGCAGCTGCCAAAAAAGCCAACACAGTGCTAGGCTGCATTAACAGAGGGATAGAATCAAGATCACGTGAAGTATTAATACCACTTTACAAGGCCTTGGTAAGGCCACACTTGGAATACTGCATGCAGCTTTGGTCACCAAGATGTAAAAAAGATGTTGAGACTCTAGAAAGAGTGCAGAGAAGAGCAACAAAGATGATCAGGGGACTGGAGGCTAAAGCATATCAGGAACGGCTGCTGGAATTGGGTATGTCCAGTTTAACGAAGAGAAGGACGAGGGGGGACATGATAGCAGCCTTCCAATCTCTCAGGGGCTGCCCCAAGAAGAGGGAGTCAAGCTATTCCCCAAAGCACCTGAAGGCAGGACAAGACGCAACGGATGGAAACTGACCAAGGAGAGAAGCAACCTAGAACTAAGGAGAAATTTCCTGACAGTGAGAACAATTAACCTGTGGAACAACCTGCCTCCAGAAGCGGTGAATGCTCCAACACTGGAAGTTTTTAAGAAGAGACTGGACAGCCATTTGTCCGAAATGGGATAGGGTTTCCTGCCTGAGCAGGGGGTTGGACTAGATGACCTCCAAGGTCCCTTCCAACTTTATTATTATTATTATTATTATTATTATTATTATTATTATTATTATTATTATTATTATTATTATTATTATTATTATT
>NW_015394867.1:3773-8367 GCF_001527695.2 Protobothrops mucrosquamatus
CTCCCTCTCTCCCTCCCTCCCTCTCCCTCCCTCTCCCTCTCCTTCTCTCCCTCTCCCTCTCTCTCTCTCTCTCAATAGCACTCATATACCACTTCCCCGTGCTTTACAGCCCTCTCTAAGCAGTTTACAGAGTCAGCTTCTTGCCCCCCAACAATTTGGATCCTCATTTTACTGACCTCAGAAGGGCGGAAGGCTGAGTCAACCTTGAGCCCCATCAGGATCGAACTCCAGGCTGTGGGCAGAGTTTGCCTGCAATGCCGCATTCTAACCACTGCACCACCAAGAGAGGGAGGGCGGGAGGGAGGCGGAAGGAAAGAATAGTCATAGCACTTAGACTTACATACTGCTCCATGGTGTTTTTTGCTACTCTCTGGGCAGTTTACAAATGTTAGCATATTGTCCCCAGTATGTTAGCATGCTGGCTCCTCATTTTACCAACCTTAGAAAGGTTGGTAAAATGAGGCTGAGCCGACCTGCCATTCAGAATCGAACTCCAGACTGTGGGCAGAGTGAGCTTGCGATGCTGCACTCTAAGTATTGGGCATCAGGGCGCTGCAATTGAAATCCTCTTCAGAGGCTTTGGGGAGCTGTCAACAGACGGAATAGTCACAATAAACAAATAAACATGACGATAAGTGAGTTTTCTATCACTGGGGTGAAAAACGGTATTTTGGAAAGATATCAAATACCTCCATAGGACCTGTAGTAACTCCTTGCAGCAGTTGTGACTTTCCCCTGGCTTTTGATCACTCTCTTCAGCCTGACTCTGCCAAAGGTTCCTTTGGTTTAAGAGTAGCAGCGTCCAGTGCAGGAAATCAGGAGATCCTGGCAGTTGAAATGGATAGAAAGGTTTATTGTGCTGTTGAAGGAAAAGTCTTCATCGTGGTTCCGTCCAAGCTGGGAATAAACATGGCGACTGCTTTAGAAAGAAGGTTGTAGTTTATTGAAGAGGAGAGCCAGATGGCTCTGGCAGAAAAGAGAGAAAAAAAGGGCTGAGCACCTGTAGGGAGTGGGTTTTTATATCCTCTTGAGCCTTTTGTTTGGAGTGATTTCCTGTTCCTGTTTGAGGCCATTTCCTGTGTCATGTATTCTGAGCTGAGTCTGGGTGTGCCCTTTGGCATCTGTGGGTTAATCCTATTATGTCCTGTCTTAGAGTTTGGGTGGGGTATGTAGATGTTAGGTGTCTCTGTCTTCTTAATCTTCTAGCTTTAACCTTCCTGAATGGTTTACATCTGCATTTCTACAGAGCTGGTTTCTGCTCTGGGGAGGGAGACTTGGGGCTATTAAGAAAACTGGGCATGCTTTCCTGCCTCTTCAAGATCCTTTGAGGAAATATATTTTCCTGCCCTTTTAATATTTTCTTCTCTCGGGGTTGACTTCCCACAGTGCGCTCATGCTCCCTGCAAGAATCTGAACTACTAACAGTCAAAGCAAGTAGATAAGAGTCAGTGGAATTCAAGCGGGGGCTGGGCAGATCTCTTGTGGACACGGAGGGACTTGAGACTGATGATGTGTTTGACCCCCTCCCTCCGAGTCTGCCTAATCATCTCTTTTGGCAGAGGTCCCCAACCTTTGGGGCACCAGGGACTGGTTCTGTGGAGAGAGGTTTTTCCATGGACCGGAGGGGGCGTAGTTTTGTGTGCTGCCTGTATCCCACGGATGGGCTTTCCTTGTTTGTGCAGACCGGGTGCTGGCATGCCATAGCCCGGTACTGGTCCACAGACCAGGGATTGGGGACCCCTGTCTTATGGGCAGAAGATGCTAAGGGCCAAATCCCTCAAACTTCATCCTTTCACCTTTGAATGCTAACTTCTCTTCTGCTTGATTTCCGTTCCTCCCTCTGAATAAACTAGGAGAATTAAGGGGTGTGTAAAGCAAGGGGAGAAGGGAGGGAAAGGGAGAGAGAGAGGGAGGGAGAAACCCTTATAATTGTGAAAAGACCTCACTGCAAGACGTTGAACCCAAGCTCTGGATTTCTACGTTTCAATTATTCTCAGCTGCATTTCTCTCTCTTTTGCTCTAAACAAGTGATCAACTATGAGATCTGTACCATTACTGGAGACGTGCGGAACGCGGGCACCAATGCGAAAGTTTTCCTGCAGGTTTACGGTGAGCTGGGTAAGACGGAAGTCCTTATTTTGAAGAACAGGTCCAATAACCACGAGCGGGGAGCCTCGGAAAAATTCAAGGTACGCTCGTGTTAGGATCACGAGGGAATTCTAACGTCCATTCGCAAAGATCCCGAGATACCACCACGATCTTCTTATGTTTTACTTTTAGACCTAGATCAGTGATGGCGAACCTTTTAGAGATCGGGTGCCCCCAAACCGCTCCCCGCCCCCACTCTGCCTCCCGCCCTGCCTGATCCAGCCCCCGCCCACTCCCTTCCCCACCCGTCTGCAGGGCCACACACCGCCTCCATGGCCTGCCGCAGCAGATTGCCTGGCAGCCCTGCAGCACCATGGCAGCCATGCCCTCTGCCCACACCCCGCAGCATCATCTGCATGCTATAGGGTGCGAGGGTGGAGTCTTGTCCCTGTTGCCCAGGGGCGACTCTCCTCCTGGGGGGCTGCTGGTGAGGAGGGGGGGCATGGGGGGAGGCGGGGCTGGGGCAACAGCATGCGTGCCCACAGAGAGGGCTCCAAGTGCTGCCTCTGGCACCCGGGCTATAGGTTCGCCACCACTACCTAGATGATGCTGGGGGGGAGGAATGTGCATGAGAGTTTAGTTAGACATAACAACACTGGACCTAGTGTGTGAACCAAGGTTATTGAAATAAGAGATGATAAGAATTGGCGGGCTGGAGAACTGGAGGGAAAGCCTGCGTTTCAAACTGTTGTCAAAGCAAAAACATCCGATGTTAGCAGCGTTGACACTCTAGATGATGGTTGACACTCTAGATGATGGGCGCCCAAACTTTTGGCGCCACACTGAGTGATGAGGAATTGTCTTGGGTCACAGGTAAAATACATACTATTGTTTTGTAATATAAAATTAAAGGCCTGGAGACTGAAACGTACGAAGCATGGCTGCTGGACTTGGGTTTGGCCAAGCCTCTGAAAGTTGATCACGTGATCAGGGTGAGGCTGCCACGGTTGTAAGGGTGAAGAACAGTCATAAGTCGCTTTTTTTCCACGTTGTAGCTTTGAGTGGTTCCTAAATGAACTGTTGTAAATCAAGGACTGCCTGTAGCTCCCCAAAGATGACAAAAATTCCTAACCGTAAGAGCACATGGGAAATGGAAGTTGTTGGTTCTCACACCAAGTCCAGTATTATTATGTCTATCTAAACCAGGGGTGTCAAACTCAATTTCATTGAGGGCCGCACCAGCATTGCGGTTGTCCTCGGGGGGTGGGTGGGTAGGTGTGGCCAGGGTAGGCGCAGCCTACTGGGTGGGCGTGGCTGGAGTGGGTGTGGCCTACTGGGTGGGCAAGGCCAGCTCTACATCGTTCGCGTCAAGGGTGCCTGTGGGACCCTGGGCAGGAGTGGGACAGATCTGAGGGTCTCTGGCAGAAGGGGGTGGGACCGGGGCAAGCGCCAAGGCATGGTCCATTTCTTCATTCCTCACAAAGGGTGACCCCTCCCCAGCATGCACCCAGGGGGCGGGGCCAATGCGGCAGGGGCTGGTTCCTCGCTGTTTCCAGATGGCCTTGTGGAGCTAAGACTGAATGCATTTCAGCATAGATGGCCACCACAAAATTGTACATTGGCTCCCTCCCGGCTAGCCTGGGCCAGGGCCAAGGCAGCGGGGGCCGTTCCCTCACTGTTTCCAGGATGGCTTCGCGGGCCACATGAAACCACTTCTCGGGCCGCATCCGGCCCCCGGGCCTTGGGTTTGACATGTCTGATTTAAACTCTTATGCACATTCCTCACCCCCCCCAACATCATCTAACTCTAAGAGTAAAACATAAGAAGGAAAACGGTTGCAACTCCATATGTTGTCAAAGCAAAAACATCCGATGTTAGCAGCCTTTGACAATTATTATCAGGATTCATGAAATTAGTGGCGTGCAATACTCTTTTTTTAAAAAAAGAAAAAGAAAAAAAATCTGAAATGACATTTCACTGCTCCCATTTATTACTCCCCTTAAAGATAGAAGCCGTTGATGTTGGCAGAATCTATAAGATCCGAATTGGCCACGATGGTGCGGGCTTTGCAGACGGGTGGTTCCTGGAAAACGTCGTCATTAAAAAAACAGGGACAAAGACCAGCGGGGTAGGAAAAAAGAAGAAAAAGAAGAAAAAGATATCCGCAGAAGAGAAAGGAGAAGAGGAGACGCACCAGACAGATGCTTTACAGGTTTATAATTTTGTAGCCCACCGTTGGCTGGCGAGTGACGAAGAGGACAAGGAACTGGTTGTGGAATTGACACCAGAAGAGGCATGTGAGCTTGAAGGTGAATGAGGAACCATCATTGTCTTTACTTTTGTGACCCTGTTCTAGCATAACCAGCTTTACGGAGGTGTCCTTTAACCTGTTACTGTTCGGTTAAGAGAACTGAAATCGAATGCATTTGGAAAGGACCGTGCTAGGGAACGTTCCTTTAGGGTCGTGGTGCAAAATGTATGGCCTGCCTGGTATCACTTTTTGTG
>NW_015394867.1:8784-10474 GCF_001527695.2 Protobothrops mucrosquamatus
AAGGTGAATGAGGAACCATCATTGTCTTTACTTTTGTGACCCTGTTCTAGCATAACCAGCTTTACGGAGGTGTCCTTTAACCTGTTACTGTTCGGTTAAGAGAACTGAAATCGAATGCATTTGGAAAGGACCGTGCTAGGGAACGTTCCTTTAGGGTCGTGGTGCAAAATGTATGGCCTGCCTGGTATCACTTTTTGTGGTCCTCAAAGCCCAAGGAGAGGGGGCAAAGAAAAAAAAATGGATTCTTTGGTTTCCGTTGTTGGTGTTGGAGTGGGCTTAAGGGGCAAAAGGATGATGATGATTAGAATAGAACAGAACAGAATAGAACAGAATAGAATAAAAAATATGGAATGGAATACATGGAACAGAGTAGAGTAGAGTAGAGTAGAGTAGAGTAGAGTAGAGTAGAGTAGAGTAGAGTAGAGTAGAGTAGAGTAGAGTAGAGTAGAACGGAATGGAACGGAACAGAAAATAATAGAATAGAATGGAATGAAACAGAATAGAATAGAATAGAATAGAATAGAAATGGAATAGAATGGAATAGAATAGAATAGAATAGAATAGAATAGAATAGAATAGAATAGAAGGGACTTTGGATGTCTTCTAGTCCAGCCCCCTTCTCGAGCAGGAGAACCTATACCATCTCAGACAAGTGACTGTCCAGTCTCTTCTTAAAAACCTCCAGTGATGGAGCGCCCACAACCTCTGAAGGCAACTTGTGTTCCACTGATTAATTGTTCTAATGGTCAGGAAGTTTCTCCTTAGTTCTAGGTTGCTTCTCTCCTTGATTAGTTTCCATCCACTGCTTCTTGTCCTGCCTTCAGGGGCTTTGGAGAATAGCTTGACTCCCTCTTCTTTGTGGCAGCCCCTGAGATATTGGAACACTGCCATCTATGTCCCCCCTCGTCCTTCTCTTCCTTAAACTAGACATCCCCAATTCCAGCAACCGTTCCTTGTATGTTTTAGCCTCCAGTCCCCTAATCATCTTTGTTGCTCTTCTGTATACTCTTTCTAGAGTCTCAACATCTTTTTTACATCGTGGTGACCAAAACTGGATGCAGTATACCAAGGTGTTGTAAAGTGGTATTAATACTTCACGTGATCTTGATTCTATCCCTCTGTTAATGCAGCCCAGCACTGAGTTGGCTTTTTTGGCAGCTGCAGCACACGGCTGGCTAATATTTACTTAGCCACAGCCTATTTTGGTTTCAAACAAAGGAAGCAGCATCAGAAATTAAGAGTAAAGCATCAGTAAACCGAACAAGTTCTCAACTTGTTATAATGGTTTGTAATGAAAAAAAATATCAGATTTTCAGCAAAAAAAAAAAAGTCTTGAGGACCACTTGATTGACATGTTAATAATTTACTTTTTCTCTAGCAAACACCTACGAAGTCCATGTTATCACTGGGGTGATATGGGGAGCTGGCACCGACGCAAATGTTTACTTGAGCATCTATGGCGAAAGAGGAGACACTGGGGAGCGCCACCTGAAGTACTCAAATCATCTGAACAAGTTTGAAAAGAAACAGGTAAGTAGCCAAATAACAAAACTCCAAAGGATTTGCTCCATGTAGAAAGCTGCCTTAAAGCAAACCTTCAAACTGCTCTTCTGATTGTCAAGAACTCTTCGTAATCTCTGGAGCAAACCTTGGATCCAGATGTCTCTGGAGATTCTCTATCTATCTATCT
>NW_015394867.1:12836-15092 GCF_001527695.2 Protobothrops mucrosquamatus
TCTATCTATCTATCATCTCCCCCTCTCTTTCTCTCTCTCCTATTTCTAAGCCACCCATCTCCCTCCCTCACGTTTAGCTACCAGGTTGTGTTCCTCTGTCTTGTGCTACTGCAGGTGGATGTCTTCACTGTCAAAGCCATTGACTTGGGAGAACTGAAGAAGCTCAGAATTCGCCATGATGACTCTGGAAGCAACTCAGCCTGGTTCCTGGAAAGAATTGACATCATTGACACCAAAGAGGAAAGCATGTGAGTTAAGAGTAATTAGCCATGCAGCTAGCCCAGGGCTGGGAAACTTTGGCTCTTTTATGACTCGTGGACTTCAACTCCCAGAATTCCTGAGCCAGCCATGCTGAGGGGAGAGGGAGAGGTTTCCAAGCTGAGCCAGGCTGGCTCAGGAATTCTGGGAGTTGAAGTCCACGAGTCATAAAAGAGCTGAGGTTGCCTACTCCTGAGCTGGCCTCTTAACGTTCCCTTTGTTGGAATTAGGATCAGAATCCACAGGAGAAATAGGTGGTATAGTTAGTCCTCATTTATTTTATCTGTCTCCTTGTCTGTTTTTGGAGTGGAACTTCAGTATGCCATTCATTGGTCAAAGGTGCCCTGCACCCCCCACCCCCCCCGAATAGTTTCATAACTCAAAATAGCTGATATTTGTTCAGGAAAGGATGAGAACCAAATGTAAAACAAATCTCGATTTTTAAAATCCTGCGACCTTTCTAGATGCTTGTGCTCTTACAAATTGCGTATTTTTGCCTGGTTTTGGTATTCTAACTACATTCTACCAAGAGGATGCTACCATATAATTAGAATAGAATAGAATAGAATAGAATAGAATAGAATAGAATAGAATAGAATAGAATAGTAGGATAGGATAGGATAGGATAGGATAGGATAGGATAGGATAGGATAGAACACATCACAATACAATGCAATGCAATACAACACAATACAATAGAGTGCAATACAATACAATACAATACATGGAATGGAATGGAATAGAATAGAAAAATATAGAATGGAATGGAATGGAATAGAATAGAATAGAATAGAATAGAATAGAATAGAATAGAATAGAATAGAATAGAATAGAATAGAATAGAATAGAAAATATAGAATAGAATAGAATAGAATAGAATAGAATAGAATAGAATAGAATAGAATAGAATAGAAGGATAGGATAGGATAGGATAGAACACATCACAATACAATGCAATGCAATGCAATACAACACAATACAATAGAGTGCAATACAATACAATACAATATATGGAATGGAATACTGTAGAATAGAAAATATAGAATGGAATGGAATAGAATAGAATAGGATAGAATAGAATAGAAAATATAGAATAGAATAGAATAGAATAGAATAGAATAGAATAGAATAGAATAGGATATGGAATGGAATATGGAATGGAATGGAACGGAACATAGAACAGAATAGAACATAGAATAGAACAGAACAGAAAATATGGAATGGAATGGAGTGCCCCATAGCGCTGTCTGGAGGGGAGAAGTTGAGACAGTTTGTGTCCAGGATGTGAGTGCTCTGCAGATAGCTTCTCAGCCCTCCTTCTGACCCGCACAATGGGCAGCCGTTCTATGGAAGGCAGCCTGTTCTGCTGAAAGCTTCCGCTTCTGCGGAAATGGGCCTGCTTCTGCTCCACAAAGGAGTCAAGAATTGGGAGCTGGCAGAGGGGCAGATGCTAAACCATATTTTCCTTGCAGTTACTATTTCCCCTGCCAGAGATGGTTGGCCGTCAAAGAGGATGACGGCCAGATTGCCAGGGAGCTGGTCCCCGTGGCGGAAGCGTTTGTGATGAAGGATTCAGAGAACGCGGGCTCTGTTGCGACCCTCGGCCTGGAACAGAAAGGTTTGCTATGGACCATTGGTATGCCGTAGAAGAAACTGAGCCTGCTGACCAACACACGCATCAATAAACCATCATTTGTGGTTTGGGAGTGTGGTGATTTTAGAACCAAGTCTTTGGCCAACATTTGACTTGTGCTATTGAGGCTGATTATAGCAATGTTTTGTGGAGTGAAGCTAGGACCAAATGGAGAATCTACTCTATTTTATGGGGATAGGGAAGTGATAGAAGACAATACTTGTAGCTTAGGGTTGAACTGTGGGGTTCTTGGTGCTCTCTGAGCTGGGTGGTTTTCTTGCAGATATTTCATGACCCAACTAGGTAACAACATCATTGCTAGAAGGGAGGGGTGTTTGCAGAGTGGAGGAGGAGGAGGAGGAGGA
>NW_015394867.1:24371-25822 GCF_001527695.2 Protobothrops mucrosquamatus
ACAATGAAAAGAATCCCAGGGAAAACCCCTGGACTACTGCAACCCGTGGCAGACCCTTCTCAACCATGGGAAGAAATAGCTATGGACTTTATAGTAGACCTACCTGAAAGTAGTGGAAACACTGTCATCTGGACTGTAATAGACCTGTTCTCGAAGCAGGCTCATTTCATCGCCTGCAAAGGACTCCCATCTGCCCAACAACTGACCAAATTGTTCCTGAAACATATCTACCGTCTGCATGGCGCCCCTAAACGAATAATTTCGGACAGGGGGGTGCAGTTCACAGCGAAGTTTTGGAGAAGTTTCCTTACATTAATTGGATCGTCTCAGGGTTTATCATCTGCTTTTCATCCGGCCACCAATGGGGCCGCAGAAGCCACTAACAAAATGGTGGAGCAATATCTTAGGTCAGTGATGGCGAACCTTTTAGAGACTGAGTGCCCCAAAACCGCCCCCCCACCCCTGTCCCCGCTCCGCCCTGCCCGCTGGGCCACCCACCACCTCCACGGCCCGCCACAGATCACCCAGGCAGCCCAGCAGCGCCATGGTGGCCACGCCCTCCACCCGTGTCCTGCAGCATCATCTGCATGCAATGGGGCAGAGTCTTGTCCCTGTTGCCTGGCTACCATGTCCTTGGCTGCGCTGCTTCGCATGGGCCATGCCCGGGGGCAACTCTCCTCCAGGGGGGCTGCTGGGGGGGAGGGGGCCATGGGAGGAGGCGGGGCTGGGACGATGGTGCATGTGCCCACAGAGAGGGCTTCGAGTGCTGCCTCTGGCACCTGTGCCATAGGTTTGCCACCACTGTCTTAGGTGCTACGTTTCTTACCAACAGACGAACTGGACTGATCTCCTCCCTTTTGCGGAGGTGGCGTACAACAATTCTGTGCACAGCAGCACCGGCTACACGCCTTTCAGAGTGGCCACAGGAAAAGAGTTCAACCCAATACCTGAATATCCTCAGATGCCCTCTTCCGCTTCCCAGACACTTGACCAGTGGGTGAGGGGGTGGGAAGAAGTTTGGAGAAACACAAAAGCTGCTTTAAAAAAGACTTTTGAAACCTATAAAAAGCAGGCTGATAAAAAGAGGGCACATCAGACACATGGCACTTGCTGGCTGGGGAATTCTGGGAGTTGAAGTCCACAAGTTGAGGACCCCTGTTCAAAAATATTCTGAATCTGCTTCCTCTTTCATTTTCAGCGTCAGTCTGTCCATTTCTGCACCATCTAAAATCTTCTTAAGTATCTCTTCCTCCGCTGGTCATTCTTCATCTTTCCAACGTTGAGCAAATACAATTCCTGGCTGCATTTAATACATGCAACATTAAGTATACGCATTCCTTCTCATCATTTCCTACAATCATACGTATCCTGATCAGTTTTGAGAGGGGTTTTCCAAAGACAGCTCAGTGCTGCTCTCCACCGCGATCTGGAAAGTAGAAAGAAATGTAGGT
>NW_015394868.1:0-6158 GCF_001527695.2 Protobothrops mucrosquamatus
CATTCTTTCCAAGGGGAAAATAATATATATAGGAGAGGATTTATCTTATTGATATTGAAAATAGACCCAATAAATAAATATTTTCATCTAAATAAAATTTATGTTAAAAGATGTGATGGTCAAAGCAAGTTCATGTCAAGCTTAACTTCTAGTGACTGCAGCCATGAACTTTTCTTAGTAGCATTCCAGTAATAATTTGTTTTTCCTTTTTTTATGAAGTAATCCAGAAATTCCCAGGAAGTCACTCATTCAAGTGCTATGCAAGGTCCAGCTTCAGTCAAAGTCAACTAAATGCCATTATCTGTTATTATGTTTAATTTGAGTCTAAATGATTTCAGGAAGTATGATTAGCTCTGGATCCAACCTTACTGACAGTCCCATGCTACACTTTTTCTGGTGAGTTGGTTGGCCTGAGAAGATGGACACATCTAAACACACCTAATTCTCAGAAGGGCTGGCAAAACTGCTATGAAGAAGTTAATGTGAGGCTGCTGGAAAGAAAAGAAAAACAAACAAACAAACAAACACAAACAAACAAAATCACCACCCAGTTGGAAGGTAAAAGTTTTCTGCTAGGTTCCTTTGTGGAATTGTTGATTAGAAGTTAGGTATCATGTCAAAAGTGATCTTTAGATATGTTGGGAGAAGCTACCCAATTTTCTGAGGGTAAACCAAAAGTAGTATTAAGTTATGAAATACAATTGAAAAAAATCCTTACTAAGTTTCTACAATGAAATGAGAAGCCTTGCTGAAGATTATACATATGATTTCTATTAAAATGTATGCTATTGGCATTTTATTGTCTTCATATTGTAGCGATGATTTTTAAAAATCTGCATCATAGATAAATGATAATGAAGACTATTTCTGATATGAAATATCTACTTTGGACACATGGAGACCAATGAGAAGCTTCCCTCCACTCCAAGTTATGCTATGTGACATTATGCTGATTGTCACCAGAACCAGGGAAATTGCCTGTGGCATGAAGCTTATCTCTACAGGTGAATGAATTCTTTCATTAGCATTAGTGACGGCCCCAGATCATCTCCCTCATACTTACCAATGAAAATGATTTTGTTCCACCAAGTATTGAACCGTAACTTAGTGTCTTTGGCATCAATCTTAGGGTGACAATTGAGTCATTGGGGGTTGGGGAGCATTCAATTTAATAAGTAAAATAAAAAGGCATCTCATTTTTTTTCTTTTTTAAATGTTTATATCTTGTTTCCAGTCCAGAGCCTTTTGATTGGGATGAGTGTAAAATGGTCAAATAAATAAGAGAGGAAAAATTGTCCCCCTCTTCCTCAATGTTGAGATCCATATGCAAAGGGATACATGAAAAGAGCTAAACAATTGAATCTAGATGTATTGCTTGCCATGCAAATATTTATCTACTGTACAGATACATAGAGGAAAATGCCTGGTAATAAGATGCTCAGAATATGATTAAGTTGGGTGACAGCAATATTTTCTGAATTGTCACTAAAAATGATAAATTTGCTACCTACGTTCTTAGCCTGAACTCTGATCAGACTAAATTATTAGGGCTCAACATTTCAATAATCTTCATTCATTTTTTTAAAAAATGAAGGCCAAATATTTAACATAAGATTTAATCGAGTATGGAGCTCTGTGTATCAGCTTGACTAAAAATAAATCATTATACCTATATTCATGCAGACTGCACCTCTATTACTTGGACTGAGTACCATACTCTTATTTATTTATTCATCATATTTATATAGCCATCCATCTCACAATCAAATCAACATTAAAAATAATATATATAAATTAATATTAATATTATTAATATTTAAAACTTTAAAATTATAAAAAGCATAAAACTGAAACAGAATAAGAAAGAGATTGGGCAAAGAGCAGATGTTAATTTACAGGCAGTCCTTGAATTATGATCATTCGTTTAATTACTGAAGTTCTGATAGTGCTGAAAAAAGTTACTGCAACTCAGGACATTAGCTGCAGCATCATGGGGGGGGGGGGGGTCAAGTGATCACCATTTGCAACCTTCCCAGGAGACTTCAGACAAAGTCAATGAGGGAAGCAGATTCACTTAATGATTGTAGCAAAAAACAATCACATTGCTTAGCAACAAAAGTTCTAGTCTCAGTTGTGGTTGTAAGTAAAAGACTACCTATACATAGGAACCATTTCTAAGGTGACCAACTTTTTTACAATGAAAAGAAGGACACAAATAAATTGAAGAAAAAAATATTGTAAATAAAAGAAACATTTTATTCATTGCAACAATACAGAATACACTATAATATGATAAATGCATAATAAAAAACATTTGTAACAATAACATTTTATATTGTAATTATGCTTACATGCCTATTAATAATTATTTAAATGAGTACTTTTCCATTGAATGAATATTTTTGTCAATGTATCATCTTCTAACAATATATTGGAAATATCTGAACAAGAAATATCCTTCATATTGAATTTTATGGCAAGTGCTGCAGGTAGAGTATCAACATTCAATCTCGATTTCTCACTTTTCCAAAAATCATTAGCAATTGAAAAAACCCTTTCAACTGCTGCATTAGTTCCAGGGCAGCACAACGTAAATTGAACAAGAATAAATAAATTTTCACATGGAATATGTTCATTTTTGAAATGGCTGAATATTTTCACCCATCTTTTATCAATTTCAACGTGTTTATTTTCCCATTGTATTAATTTTTCAGAATTTAAAAATACATTCAATCTTCTAATTTCTTCAAAGAGACAATTGTCGTCTATTTTAATGTCTGGCATTTCTTTAGATAAAAACTCAACACAAGATTCAATATCTGTCCAATATACCGTACTTGCGATGAAGTAAAAAAACACCATTGAAAACTGTTATTTCCTGTGATGTTTGTTTCAGACCATTCTTCGATATATTGAAGCCAATAGGGGGAGCAGCACAGCTCATGGAAAAGTTGAAAAAAAACCATCAAAAAAAGGTGCTGGAACGCCGTTCTGATGAGAAAAAAAAAGCCCTGCTCTTCAAATATCGAAAAGGAGGACATGTAGGAGGACACTTTTCGAGGGAGGACAGAACTTACAAAAGGAGGACTGTCCTCCCTAAAGGAGGACGGTTGGTTACCTTAACCATTTCAATATTTCCCCAGTTATCAAACTCTTAACAAATAGTTAGAACTAAGGCTTTCTTTTTAAAAGCAGCTGAGATTTTAATTTTGGGAGGTGAATCAGGGAGAATAACAATTTTTCTGATGTTGAGGGCACAGCCTTAGGGGAAGACATTTTAAAATTATCACATGGTGTCTTTATGTGGAAGTACAGTAAGAAATGTTATGGTTCTCAAGTTATATCTATAAATTGTTGGTTTACGTTTAGAATTATTCGTTCAGGAAACAAAAGTTGTTTGGAATGGTATAAGGGCTCTTACCTTGAGCAGGGGGTTGGACTAGAAGACCTTCAAGGACTCTTCCAGCCCTATGATTCTATGTTCTAAATGTTGAATGGAGGAAACTGGAAGTCTGAGCTGCGTTGACACAGAATTAGCAGTGCAGATAAAAATACACATACTTGCTAGGAAATTTTGGAAGTTGCAGGTGAGTCACATAGACTCAATAAAACTTTATATTTTATGATTTCACAAAAAAATCCATATAGTCGTGTGTGTGCTTTTTAACACATGTATGAAGCTGTTGCAAAAATACATGAATTTTGGAATAATGAAAAGCCAAGCAAAACTGAAATGGATAACTTTGTTCAGTTAAAATAACCAAAAGGCTTCATCAATATTCTGAGAAGACTCATTTCATTGGTCATTACCATTTCATTCCCACTTTTCATTTCTAGCCAATTGTCTTTTATTCTCATAAAAATAAATGAAATTAATCCAACCTCATTTATTTAATGCTAGATATGTTTGTAATTGTAACTCACATCATTTTTGTCAGAATTGTCAACCATTTAGCATTTATGAACAGCCAATTCAACTGTATGGGAAAAGACCTCACAAGTTTGAACAACTTGCAACTGCCAATGACAGTATCCTTTTTGAGTATTTCTCTTCATCAAAAATTCATTTTTCCAAGAAAACTAGTGTACAAGATAAAAATACCTTACAGCTTTTTCCTGATGTTACCTTTCTTCTTGTCAGATGCATTCAAATGTAAAAAGCCACTACTTATATGTTATAGAAATGCTTTATTTTAACCATTTGAATGTTTTAAAAATGATCCTGGATCACTTTATGGTTTATGAAGACCAGTCATGGGAAAAATAACAGGACATAATTTCAATTGTGAGGCATGCACTTTGGAGTGCAAAAGTTCTACTGCTAATAGGAATGCGATCAATTGAGTTTTGGACCATTAGGGTGTTTTAAAAGCAAGTTATTCATCAGCTTTTCTGCTTCTGAATATTCATGCAGCCACTTTAATTTCCTCCTATAGTTTTTATGCATATTTTTGACCTTTTGGGTTTAAGCCTCTTCTTCATGTACCTTCATCTATGGAGAAACTCAGTCAAATCTAAACTGGGCCGCCAACATTTACATTTAAACAGGAAAATTACAATGAATGTGTCAGGATTCATGGGACTAATAAGTGTGTTAATCTGTAGGAGTTTTAGATGTACAGACTTGATTAGATCACAAATAAAACATGTACTTGAAATAATGGCCTGCTTCTGTTTCCAAAGCTCTCAACAGAGAGCACTTTGGGCTATGGCATCTTTCCCAAGGAGATTTCTGCCATGTCTCTGAGTAACACTTTAGGGAGAATTTAGCCAATTATGGATTCTTTTGAATGGCAGTTATACAACAGAAGACAAAGGGAGAGAAGTTTTAGAACAACTTTTTTTTGGCACATTTAATGTTATCTCAGGGAAGGCTCTATTATATTCACACCTGCGGTCTAATAGCTGTCATTCTCCAGAGTCACAGAGGTTGCAATTGAATAGCACTGCAAAAGCAGCAGATTGAAATGGCAATGTCTTTTCATTATCTTTATTGTATACCTCCCTGTAATAAATTGAAATATAAAAGACACAAGCAGTACCAATGGAAAATATATTTAATTTATAGATACGTGCCCTCTAAAGTACAGTTAGTTGAAGCTACAATTGCCATTTTTGTTGTATTTTTAAAGGTGCACTTGCTTTCATCATTTTATCTTTTGTTAAAATATTTTTAAAAACTATTCTTTGCTCATCAAGTCTCTTATTTAATGGCTATTTAGAGCAATCTAGTTTTCAATGATAAAGTGAGTAATTCAATAGATTGCTGCCAATTTCAGTTATTTAGAGGACATTCATAGTTCACTTTTGTGGTCTGTCCAATATGAAATACAATATAAGTAAGTTCTGTTAGAATAACAGAAGACTTTTCCTAGCAACATAGACCAGTCTTCACTGAGTAAATTCTTGTGCAAATAAAATCTGAACTGCCATTGTTTCTAGTTTATTTTGAAATTTTGCATGGAACAGCTTTATACAATGGAGTGATGATGATCAGAGAACTAAAAAATCCAATGAAGGAATGGTGATTACTAATTTGAGGAAAAGATGATCAAGATGGGACAAAATACCACTTTTCCATTTGCTGAAATGATTTAATATAGACTTAGCCTCTATTGTCCAATAATTTAGGATGATTTAAAGATACAAGAATGGTAGGAAAACTTTCAGAATTAAAGTAATCTAAGGTGGAACCCAGAGAGGTAAACATTTTACTATTATACCAATAGAATATATGTAGTTCACGATTGAACTCTGCGGTCCTTGATGCTGTCTGAGCTTGTTGGTTTTCTTGCAGACATTTCATTAACAAAGTAGATACAGTAACATCATCAGGCTAACAATTTGTGAGCAGGAAAAATTGTAAGCCGCACCACATTCTAATGCAGGAAGTTCTGAGAGATAAGAAAACTTTGAAAACTTGCAGGTGGAAAGAAAGAACTGCAATATGTGAGAAACAGAGTCCATTTTCATTAGTGTCTTGCAGTCCAGGGTCAACAGAATGAATTGGGAACTCATTTTTACCTTCTTTCCTTTGATGCTGGTGATCTTTTATCCCAGGCTATGATCTACATAACCATGTCTCACAATTCTCTGTACTGAAAAACACTTAGAAACTGCAAAGCATACATGATAGTGTGGAGAGTTGTGAGAGTGCT
>NW_015394868.1:10216-11318 GCF_001527695.2 Protobothrops mucrosquamatus
CGCCTACATCGTCCATATAGGACGACTCGGGAACTCAACTCCTACCCCGGGCAGCTCACCTATCCCCTTATGCCCAGGGGAAAGGTATCAAGCCGTTTGACAGCTGATGCTGGCTGTCAAACCGGCTTTTACGCAAAACAGGCGGGAGGCAGCAAACAGCTGCGACCGACGAAATCGCCTGCCACCGGAAGTCCCATGTGAAGTGTTAATACTACTTTATAACACTTTGGTAAGGCCATACTTGGAATACTACATCCAGTTTTGGTCACCACGATGTAAAAAAAGATGTTGAGACTCTAGAAAGAGTACAGAGAAGAGTAACAAAGATGATCAGAGAATTGGAGGCTAAAACATATAAAGAATGGTTGCTGGAATTAGGTATGTCTAGTTTAATGAAGAGAAGGATGAGGAGTGACATGATAGCAGTCCAATATCTCAGGGGCTGCCACATAGAAGAGGGAGTCAAGCTATTTTCCAAAGCACCTGAAGGCAGGGCAAGAAGCAATGGATGGAAACTAATCAAAGAGAGAAGCAACCTAGAACTAAGGAGAAATTTCCTGACAGTCAAAACAATTAATCAGTGGAACAACCTGCCTCCAGAAGTTGTGAATGCTCCAACACTGGAAGTTTTTAAGAAGAGACTGGACAACCATTTGTCTGAAATGGTATAAGGCAGCGGTGTCAAACTGCCGCCCCACAGGGCGGTTGGATTATGCGGAGGCTGTGCACACACCAGCTTCGGCAATGCAAAAGAAGTCACAATGTATACCTCTATTAAAATTCACCATTCTTATAATGCTCTGAATGTATCATTGTTACAAACAACAATAATAGGACTAATGACTAATGTATGATTAATTTGTTTTCATCAATAGTACATCAATTGATAAGCATCCACTTGAAAACTGTGGTTTAGTCTAATTATCATTACCTTGGACCATTTGACTTTCCGTTTTGTTCAGTCATGGAAAAAGCATGAGATACCCTTTCTGGACAATAAAAGGATTTCATCACTATCAATTGTGGCTGATTCAGTGACTGAAAACCCTGATGCATGCTTATTGTTCTCTTGGTAAAGCTAGCAGAAAACAAATAAAATCCT
>NW_015394869.1:0-1235 GCF_001527695.2 Protobothrops mucrosquamatus
AGTCTCTCTCTCTCTCTCTCTCTCTCTCTCTCTCTCTCTCTCTCTCTCTCTCTCTCTCTCTGTGTGTGTGTGTGTGTGTCTTACACCTTTAAGTCTTGAATTTTCTGTATGATCTAGGGAGGGATGTTGGGCTTTGCCCCCCCCCAATCTTTAAACTCTTTATAAACACAGCTGTACTTAGTCTAGTAAAAAGGAAAACGTACTGTAAATATAAGTGTGGTCAGTCTAATCAAAATAAATTATCCCAGATGACTTTTGTAGCCCAGCTGGCAACTGGGCTTAGTATTCAACTGAGATGAAATCAGTAATGTATTTACATTTTTAATGCATTTCAAAGTCAGCCTGTAATTTGTTTTAAAGGGAGAGAGAATCCCACTGAAAAAAAGCACAGTGCTCAGTTTTGGCAAGAGTGCTGTAGTCTACAATGTATATTGCTAAGTTTTATTTCTGGTGTAGCATAGTAGTGGTGAAATGGAGTCATGTCTCTTTTTCAGCAGATACACATATATATGTATGTATGTATGTATGTATGCATGCATATGTGTGCGTGTGTATGTATATGTATATGTATATGTATATGTATGTTACAGTTCCTGCCAGGTCATTCAGGAAGACATACCTGTGGTAATGGCCCAAATTAAATGAAAGAAACTCAGGCTAGAAGCTTCGTCTAGAAGCTCAGCTAAATAGGAGAAGCTTGGCAGAAATGTCAGTAGCTGCCTCTTTGGCATATGCAAGCATGCACAGCTGTGTTTTTAAATCCAGCAGCCCTAGGTTGTTCTGAAGGTGTCACCTCCAGCAAGATTTCTCTGTAGCCATGTAAGCCATTCTGGAATGAGTTTGCCTGTCCTTTGTATGATTTGTTACTGCAGAAATCACTTTCTGCTCCATTATAGTTTAGCCAGTAGTTGAATTGCTTTCTGCTCTTAGAGGAAGAAAGATAATTAGAAAAATATATTTTCCTCTGCAGCCTTCCTACCCTTCTACTCAGCCTTGGGCATTTTAAAGGAAGATGTGCGGGTGGGGAAGGGAAGGAAGAAGGAGGGACACTTGTAATTCATATGGAGCTGCACAGACCAGCAGAATGTCAGCAGCTTGTAATTAGCAGTCCGGTGGTTACATCAGTGACCGTATCTTTCCAAGAATAACTATGATGTGTCCCACACAATGAGGAAGATAGGCATAACCTGATTATCAGGCTTGGCTTAAACAAGGGCAAATGGATTAATGAATGT
>NW_015394869.1:4153-6341 GCF_001527695.2 Protobothrops mucrosquamatus
CCCCCCTCGTCCTTCTCTTCATTAAACTAGACATACCCAATTCCAGCAACCGTTCCTTATATGTTTCAGCCTCCAGTCCCCTAATCATCTTTGTTGCTCTTCTCTGTACTCTTTCTAGAGTCTCAGCATCTTTTTTACATCGTGGTGACCAAAACTGGATGCAGTATTCCAAGTGTGGCCTTACCAAGGCATTGTAGAGTGGTATTAATACTTCACATGATCTTGATTCTATTCCTCTGTTAATGCAGCCTAGCACTGTGTTAATGCAGCCTAATGCAGTAATAAAATGGGGCAAAATGCATTTAAGAACTATCTCACTGAGCAACAGACATTTTGGGCTCCATTGTGGTCATAAGTCAAGGAGTGACTGTATCACAATTTGGAAGGAAGCTATTTTATCTCTGTTTTGTTTTTGAGGGTCATTTCTGCCGGTAAGCAGGCATAGATGGACTTCAGCTGTCTCAACCCAAAGATATAGATTTTGGTGCTATCACAATATTGGAGACCAAATTCTGTTCTCTACTTATTTATTTATTTACATCAAGCTCATCTAGATGTAAACATATCTTTACATGCTCTGGGAAGATATTTCTTCATGGAGGAGGGAATATTTCTTTTATTGTGTGAAACAGGTCTGTCTTTGAGCTTCCTGAAATAACAAATAATGAAGTCAATCAAATTAGTTGAATATAATTGATTTTAACTTTCTTGCCAGTATTTACTTGTTGTGAAAGAAGAGTCTATGGAGATTCTCGATCAGCCAAGTCATGGTTGTCCCAAAGGTGCTTTTTTCAAAAGGAAGCTTGTTAGATAAGATATGTTTTATTTTTTATCTTTTCAAAGATAAAACCAAGGAAATCCAATTGTCTTTGGAAAAAGCATCTTTGTGTTGTGAAAGAAGGTTACACTTTTTTTATTTTGCTAGACTCATTTTTATGATGATTGAAATTATTTAGGAAGAATTTGTAATTCTCTATACAGGAAGTGCTGCCATCTGGAGAAACGAAACAAAATAATTAAATTTTTGGTTAGCAAAATGTATAATTTGACTCCTGGCTACCACATAGGTAGATTTTCTCCACAATGATCTATCCCTAACCTATTATTTCAGGTTTCCCAATGGTGCCTCCATGGCCACTATAACTGAATCCTTCTATGTTGCTCATGGTTGTCCCCTTTTTCTCTTTCCTTCCACCATTCCCAGCATTACAACCTTTTCCTGCCTGAAGTGGGATAATTCAAACCAGGGTATGTAATAAACAGCCACGTGTACTGTAAGCCTTAACTGCTTGTCTCATTTACAAACTCTTGCTCTTACCCTTTATCATTAACCATAATACATATTTGATATATCACAAAATCACAGATTAGATGTAAATAGAATGTTAAAATATACATTTCTCATATTCCATTAGCATTCTCATTTTATAAAATTTGCTCTAGTTTTCGATGTTGATCTGATCAGTGACTACTGTATCTTGATATGCTTTAAAAGACCTTAGCTTAGATCTTAGACCTCACTATCATGGTGAGTTCTCCTTCCTTTATGTCTACAGTATTACACTTATAGGAGGCACAATGCGGGCCTAAGAAAAGCTTCAGTGTGCCATAAAAAAAAAGAAAGCTTTGCATGTAATATCTATCTTATAGTCCAAGATATATTGGAAATACAGTTCTCCTAAACATCATGATTATTATTATTTACCTGCCATTAAAGCTAGGACACCATAATGAACTCAGAAAACATTGCCTCTTTCCCAACTTGTCACATATCCTCTTAACTTTAATTTAAAAATTACTTAAAATTTGTGGAAAAAAACTGATAACCATATTCCATTCCTCTACAAATTATTGGTATTATTTATGAAAACACATTCTGATTATCTTTCAATGCCATGCACAGGTAGAGATAGTTGAATGCTTTGAATATAAAAAGAGAACATCAAAACACCCCAAAGGAATGAAAACAATTCCGAGCCCTTACAAAATCCTAACACATTCTGAATGGAGCAGGAAGTCATTACTACCCACCAGAAACTAAGGAATGGAAAGCCCCACACAACAGGCTTGTATAATCTCCAGGCAACCTGAAATTTCTTTGCAAGCATCCTCTATTCACAGTTTGCTGTTTGCACAGGTGGGAGAAATGATTGTTGAGAGGATAAGTTGATACAAACTATTTTTCTTG
>NW_015394869.1:9396-11316 GCF_001527695.2 Protobothrops mucrosquamatus
TGCTAAAAATAATCACATGACCCTGGGACACTGCAACCGTCATAAATACAGGCCAGTTGCCAAGCATCCACATTTTGATCACATGACCAATTGAAGGAAAAGCAGCAAGAGAATGGAAGAAAGGAAAAGGGTTATAAATAAAAAATCAGAACCCCTGTAACATTTTGTGGATGAAGCGAGGGGTTACGTGACTACTTTTCATGGAAGTTTCCCAAAACAGAAGGATACGACTTTACAGCTGTCCCAGATTCCAGCTATTTCATTCCCTCCTTCCAACATTTTCACCTTCCACTGAGCGTACTTGATTCTCATCTAAATGTTTTCTGACAAGTCCCTCTCTCAATGCATTTACTTTTTCCTAACAATTTCTGGCAGTGGAGTATACAATTCCCCAATCGGAGCCTCGCCTTTGGATCCCGACCAGGCGGGAGGCAGAATAAAAGGAAGCCATTTAAAGGCGGGAGGAGGGAAAATCCCGAGATTGGCTTGCTCCCGATTCACGACGAAAAAGGCGAAGGGAAGCTCGCAATTCGGGCTGGCAGGCAGGCAGGCTGGCTTGCTGGTTTTCTTGCCCGCACCAACTCCCTTCTCTTCGCTTGCAGCCGGGCGATTCCGAGTTTAAGCGCAGCTCCTAGCAACCCTGAAGAAAATCCCATGGATGGGGGTGGGGAGACTCAATTAAGGTGCTTGCAACGCCCCCACGCAAGGGCAGAGACCAACCCCAGTTTTTTTTTTTAAAAAAAGCTAAGATTAAAAAAAATACAATCCAAAAGTGCTATTTAAAAAAGCAATTGCACTGAATGCATCAAGGCAAGCTGGCGGAAAGAAAAGATCGCCGGCGCTTTTATTCACAGACACCAGATTTTTTTCCCCCCAGATCATAAAATGTCCATTCCTCCCTCCAAAAGGGAGGGAATCAAAATACAAAAGGAACCCACTCCGCGGCAAAGCCCTCCGGCGTGCTGATTCCATAGCTAACAACCCTTCCTTCCCTCCCTCCCTCCCTCCCTCCCTCCCTCCTCCTCCTCCTGCCTCACCCCCCCTCAACTCCCCGCCAGCCTGTCTCCCCTCTTCCACAGAGGCGCGAGCGACTGCACGCAAGCGCAATCTGGAGCAGCTCCGCCGGCTTCACAGATTCCCCAGGAAGATACGTCACGGACGCCAATGTCCGGGCCGCGGCTTCTGATTGGTGAAAATGCTGGGAGAAGGCGGGCTGAGTCGTTGGCTTTTGCTAGCTCTACCTGAGAGGCGGGGAGTTGCTCCTTTGATGCTTTAAGTCTTACCATTTTCTGTGTTGTTTTTATCCGCTTGGAGATGGATAGAGGAGCGGTGTCTTGGTTCCTAAGACCATCGGAAATATGTGTTTTCCGACGGTCTTAGATGACCCCTGTGAAAGGGTCATTCGATCCCCAAAGGGGTCGCGACCCACAAGTTGAGAACCGCTGAATTAGACAGTGAAATAAAATAAACATTTTGTTTGTAATAAATAGACTTCTGGAGAAAAGGTAGTGTATAAATGGGTAACATAGTCAAAAAGGCTTCGTCTCACTTTTAATGGATAGATCTTGATGAAGGGGTTCAGGTCTTATTAAAAGGTGTGGAATTGTTTGTGCCTTCAAGTCAGCCTTAACTAAATAGACACGTCTGTGTAGTTTTCTTGGCAACATTTGTCAGAAGTGGTTTACCATTGCATTCTTCCTAGGGCTGAGAGTGAGTGACTGGCCCAAGGTCACTCAGCTGGTTTTGTGCTTAAGCTGAGATTGTGGTTTTAGCCTGATATAACACTATACCAAACTGACTTTGTAAAAGAGGATATTTTTGTTTGTATTTTTTGGGATGTCTTTGAGTCTGTCTTAATTCCTAGTGACTGCCTGGATTAGCTTCTACAGCTTTCTTGGCCAAATTTTTGGAGTAGTTGTC
>NW_015394870.1:0-1988 GCF_001527695.2 Protobothrops mucrosquamatus
ATAAGGGCAAAATGAAAATTCCTGAAGTGAAGATGCCCAGCGTCAAGGTCCCCAAGGTCAAAGGGCCAGAAGTAGGGATCTCTCTGCCAAAGGTTGAGGCTGATATCACCATTCCCAAAGTAAAAGCTGAACTGTCTGATGGTGCAGAGGTAAAATTGCCAGAGACTGAAGGCACCATCGACGGGGGAGGACTGAAGATGCACATGCCAAAGTTCAAGATGCCCAGGATGGGATTTTCCAAACCAGACATCAAGGGCCCCAAAGTTGATGTGGATGTCAGTATGCCTAAAGTGGACCTTTCCCTTCCCAAAGCTGACCTCCATGTTGAGAAACCTGAGGTGAAGGGAGGAAATACTATCATATCAGCACCTGAAGTAAAGATTCCAACGGCCTCGGCCAGCCTGGAACTGAAAGCTCCCGACGTAGCCATACAGCCTCCATCCGGAAAGGTTTCTGTGCAGGGGCCCGATGTCAAGCTGGAAAGTGGGGATATGAAATTCCAAATACCCAAGTTCCATATGCCCAAATTTGGAATTTCGCTGCCCAAAGGGACAGGTGTACCAGAGGAGGAAATCGGCATTCCTTCTGTGGAAGCAGACCTTTCGAAGACAGAATTGAAAACGGAAATAACACTGCCCTCTCCGCAGCTTGAAGCTAACCTTAAGCTGCCAGAAATGGAGGTAGATGCACCTAGCTTGGATGTGGAGATTGGACATAAGGGCAAAATCAAAATGCCTGAAGTGAAGATGCCTAGCGTCAAGGTCCCCAAGATCAAAGGGCTAGAAGTAGGGATCTCTCTGCCAAAGGTTGGGGCTGATATCACCATACCCAAAGTAAAAGCTGAACTGTCTGATAGTGCAGAGGCTGTAAAATTGCCAGAGGCTGAAGGCACCATCGATGGGGGAGGACTGAAGATACACATGCCAAAGTTCAAGATGCCCAGGATGGAATTTCCCAAACCAGATATCAAGGGCCCCAAAGTCGATGTGGATGTCAGTATGCCTAAAGTGGACCTTTCCCTTCCCAAAGCTGACCTCCATATTGAGAAACCTGAGGTGAAGGGAGGAGACATTACCATATCATCATCTGAAGTAAAGATTCCAACAGACTCTGCCAGCCTGGAACTGAAAGCTCCCGACGTAGCCATAGAGCCTCCATCTGGAAAGGTTTCTGTGCAGGGCCCCGATGTCAAGCTGGAAAGCGGAGATAGAAAGTTCCAAATGCCCAAGTTCCATATGCCCAAATTTGGAATTTCAGTGCCCAAAGGGACAGGTATCCCAGAGGCAGAAATCGGCATCCCTTCTGTGGAAGCAGACTTACCCAAGACAGAATTGAAAACGGAAATAACATTGCCCTCTGCGCAACTTGAAGCTGATCTTAAGCTGCCCGAAGTGGAGGTAGATGCACCCAGCTTGGATGTGGAGATTGGAGATATGGGCAAAATGAAAATTCCTAAAGCAAAGATGCCTAGCGTCAAGGTCCCCAAGGTCAAAGGGCCAGAAGTTGGTATCTCCCTGCCAAAGGTTGAGGCTGATGTCACCGTTCCCAAAGTAAAAGCTGAAGTGTCTGATGGTGCAGAGGTAAAATTGCCAGAGGCTGAAGGCACCATCGACAGGGGAGGACTTAAGATACACATGCCAAAGTTCAAGATGCCCAGCATGGGATTCTCCAAACCAGGCATCAAGGGCCCTAAAGTCGATGTGGATGTCAGTATGCCTAAAGTGGACCTTTCTCTTCCGGAAGCTGAGCTCCATGTTGAGAAACCTGAGGTGAAAGGAGGAGATATTACCATATCTGCACCTGAAGTAAAGATTCCAACGGGCTCAGCCAGCCTGGAACTGAAAGCTCCCGACATAGCCATCGAGCCAGCATCCGGAAAGGTTTCTGTACAGGGCCCCGATGTCAGTCTGGAAAGTGGGGATATGAAATTCCAAATGCCCAAGTTCCATATGCCCAAATTTGGAATTTCGCTGCCCAAAGGGATAGGT
>NW_015394870.1:5544-6801 GCF_001527695.2 Protobothrops mucrosquamatus
AGTTCAAGATGCCCAGCATGGGATTCTCCAAACCAGACATCAAGGGCCCCAAAGTCGATGTGGATGTCTGTATGCCTAAAGTGGACATTTCTCTTCCCGAAGCTGAGATCCGGGTTGAGAAACCTGAAGTTAAGGGAGGAGACATTACCATATCATCATCTGAAGTAAAGATTCAAACAGACTCTCCCAGCCTAGAACTAAAAGCTCCCGACGTAGCCATAGAGCCTCCATCTGGAAAGGTTTCTGTGCAGGGCCCCGATGTCAAGGTGGAAAGCGGAGATAGGAAGTTCCAAATGCCCAAGTTCCATATGCCCAAATTTGGAATTTCGCTGCCCAAAGGGAAAGGTGTCTCAGAGGCAGAAACCGACGTCCCTTCTGTGGAAGCACACTTGCCTAAGAAAGAATTAAAAATGGAAATAACAATGCCCTCTGCACAGTTTGAAGCTGATGTTAAGGTGCCAGAAGTGGAGGTAGATGCACCTAGCTTGGACATAGAGATTGGAGATAAGGCCAAAATCAAAACTCCTAAAGCAAAGATGCCTAGCGTCAAGGTCCCCAAGGTCAAAGGGCCAGAACTAGGGATCTCCCTGCCAAAGGTTGAGGCTGATGTTGCCCTTCCCAAAGTAAAAGCTGAAGTGTCTGATGGTGCAGAGGCTGTAAAATTGCCAGAGTCTGAAGGCACCATCGACAGGGGAGGACTGAAGATACACATGCCAAAGTTCAAGATGCCCAGCATGGGATTCTCCAAACCAGACATCAAGAGCCCCAAAGTTGGTATGGATGTCAGTATGCCTAAAGTGGACGTTTCTCTTCCCGAACCTGAGCTCCAGATTCAGAAACCTGAGGTGAAGGAAGGAGACATTATCATATCATCTCCTGAAGTAAAGATTCCTATAGGCTTGGCCAGTCTGGAACTGAAAGCTCCCGACGTAGCCATAGAGCCTCCATCTGGAAAGGTTTCTGTACAAGGCTCCGATGTCAAGCTGGAAAGCGGGGATAGGAAATTCCAAATGCCCAAGTTTCATATGCCCAAATTTGGAATTTCGCTGCCCAAAGGGAAAGGTGTCCAAGAGACAGAAATCGTTGTCGCTTCTGTGGAAACAGACTTACCGAAGACAGAATTGAAAACGGAAATAACATTGCCGTCTGCGCAGCTGGAAGCTGATCTTAAGCTGCCAGAAGTGGAGGTAGATACACCCAGCTTGGATGTGGAGATTGGAGATAAGGGCAAAATGAAAATTCCTAAAGCAAAGATGC
>NW_015394870.1:9776-11311 GCF_001527695.2 Protobothrops mucrosquamatus
CTGGAAGCTGATCTTAAGCTGCCAGAAGTGGAGGTAGATACACCCAGCTTGGATGTGGAGATTGGAGATAAGGGCAAAATGAAAATTCCTAAAGCAAAGATGCCTAGCGTCAAGGTCCCCAAGGTCAAAGGGCCAGAAGTAGGGATCTCCCTGCCGAAGGTTGAAACTGATGTTGCCCTTCCCAAAGTAAAAGCTGAGGTGTCTGATGGTGCAGAGGCTGTAAAATTTCCAGAGGCTGAAGGCACCATTGACGGGGGAGGACTGAAGATACACATGCCAAAGTTCAAGATGCCCAGCATTGGATTCTCCAAACCAGACATCAAGGGCCCCAAAGTCGATGTGGATGTCAGTATGCCTAAAGTGGACGTTTCTCTTCCCGAAGCTGAGATCCGGGTTGAGAAACCTGAGGTGAAGGGAGGAGACATTACCATATCATCTCCTGAAGTAAAGATTCCAACAGACTCAGCCAGCCTTGAACTGAAAGCTCCCGACGTAGCCGTAGAGCCTCCATCTGGAAAGGTTTCTGAACACGGCCCCGATGTCAAGCTGGAAAGCGGGGATAGAAAGTTACAAATGCCTAAGTTCCATATGCCCAAATTTGGAATTTCGCTGCCCAAAGGGACTGGTGCCCCAGAGGCAGAAATCGGCGTCGCTTCTGTGGAAACAGACTTGCCGAAGACAGAATTGAAAATGGAAATGGCACTGCCCTCTGTGGAGCTTGAAGCTGATCTTAAGATGCCAGAAGTGGAGGTAGATGAACCTAGATTTGATGTGGAGATTGGTGATAAGGGCAAAATCAAAATGCCTGAAGCGAAGATGCCTAGCGTCAAGGTCCCGCATCTCAAGGGGCCAGATATAGGGGTCTCCCTGAGAAAAAAAATTGAGGCCGATATCACACTTCCCAAAGGAAAAGCTGAAGTGTCTGATGGCGGAGAGGCCGTAAAATTGTCAGAGCCTGAAGGCACCATCGATGGGAGAGGACTGAAGATACAGATGCCAAAGTTCAAGATGCCAAGCATAGGATTCTCCAAACCAGACATCAAGGGCCCCAAAGTCGATGTGGATGTCAGTATGCCTAAAGTGGACATTTCTCTTCCCGAAGCTGAAATCCAGGTTGAGAAACCTGAAGTGAAGGGAGGAGATATTATCATATCATCTCCTGAAGTAAAGATTCCAACAGACTCGGCCAGCCTGGAACTGAAAGCTCCCGACGTAGCCATAGAGCCTCCATCTGGAAAGGTTTCTGTGCAGGGCCCCGATGTTAAAATGGAAAGCAGGGATAGGAAGTTCCAAATGCCCAAATTCCATATGCCCAAATTTGGAATTTCAATGCCCAAAGGGAAAGGTGTCCCAGAGGGAGAAATCAGCATACCTTCTGTGGAAGCAGAGTTGCCCAAGAGAGAATTGAAAACAGAAATAACACTGCCCTCTGTGGAGTTTGAAGCTGATCTTAAGGTGCCGGAAGTGGAGGTAGATGCACCTAGTTTAGAAGTGGATATTGTTGAGGGCAAAATGAAATTGCCTGATGTTAAGAT
>NW_015394871.1:0-8786 GCF_001527695.2 Protobothrops mucrosquamatus
CAGAATAAAAAGTGGGATTTAATGTGGTTGACAGCAGGATCGCTGCCTGGCGTGAGTGCTTTCAGGGTGGCATCCAAGAAGCTTTGCCTGGATGCCAGTAACCTGGTTTGGGTGAACAAGGCAGCCACGGAGCCTGCCTAGGGAGGGCTCAGGGCCCAGCGGGGGGTGCCCAGGGGGTTAGTCTCAGCTCTCCCCCCCCCTACAGACTCCAGAAACCCCCTCCCTCTGGGAATTTTGGCCAAGAAGAAGCAAAGGCTGCAAAGGGGGGTGGTGAGTCAAAGCAGCTGCCATGCTTAGAGCACCAGTGGCCTGGCCTGCCTCCCCCCCCCCCCCCCGTTTGGGTTGCCCTCCTCAGGCCCTGGGGGGGGGGGAGAAATGGGGTGGTCATCCCGGTGCTGGAGCAGGGCCTTTGTTTTCCCTTTTCCTCCCAAGGGAAAAGCAGCAATATTTACAGCTTTTTTTAACACACACACACACACAAAAGCTGCCCCTCCCCTTGCCATCTGGGGAAGGCAGATGGCAAGAGTGTGACCCGGAGCAGGGAATCGGGGCCCTTCGACCAGGCTGAGGCTCCGGACCAGCAGGAGCACAGCTAGGAAGGCGAAGGAACCGGCAGGATGCAAAGCCACCCGCCAGCCGGCTCTTCCTTCTCCGTCTACTTAACATGCTGCCTATCTTGCTAACCAAAGCAGGTGGCAGTTTTTGTGGGTCCTTTCAGAAGGACTCCAGAGCTGTTTTCCTGATTCTCTGATTAGGAAATGAGAATATGGGGGAAAGAGTGGAACGGGAACCCCCAAGGAGCATTCAGCTGCCATGGATTTACAGAGGCCTACAGTAGGTGGGCAGCCTTACTTCTGGTAACTGGCTGCTCTGGCCTGCGGCCCTGGGATCTCTTGGTAGTCTCCCATCCAGGCCCTGGCAGGCTCCAACCCTGCTCAGCTTTCCAGAGGTCAGTTGTGGGGGCGTGGCTGATTTCAGAAAGGCAACCAAATGCAAATCCAAAAAGCCAGTATTCCTGTATACCAAGGTACAGCGGAGTAGGAGGGAGTCTATTGCAGCCGCCTGCCGTGTCGGTGCGGCAAAAGGGAGCGAGGCACGGGACCCTCCCTCGCCTGGGGCGGGGGGGGGGGAGGAAGAAGTGAGGCCGGCCGCGCGGGCCTCTGCCCCAAAAGTGGTTAGATGCCACGACGTAAGTGGCAGCGCCTTAACCATATGCGTGTTGCAAGACCACAAGGGCCTCTTCCATCCTTATCAAGGGGAGTGCTAACCTTCTCTCCTTTCATACAACACAATCCGAACAGCCACGCTATGGCTATTTAAACCTCAGAGAAAACTAAGCCTCCAGATTATGGTTAGCAAAATGGGATGCAGACAAGGAGATTCGGCCTTTTTAGATATTTTCTAATACTACGTGGTTAATCTAGAGCATATCTTCAGTGCAACATAGCTAATAAATCTAAGGCAATTGGATTCTGTTCTCGTCAGTGGCCACTTTCCCATGCAGCCCGTGATAATATATGCACGAGTTTATCCAATCGGAACGCAAAGCGCACCTTCGCTTTGCCTCTTTGCAAAACGAGCAAGATGTTTATTGACGACGCCTCGCGATAAGAGACGTCACCGCCGAGACAAAGGACCCCGGAGGCGTCGGCTTCTCCTACCCTTCTCCAAGATGGCGGCCGAGCAAAATTTAGGGCGCCGGGAATCCCGAGTTCGAATCCCCGCAGCTCTATTTCCTCGCCTCCCCTCCAGGCGGCAGCAGAGAGCGCAGGCGGCCGCCCCCCCCTCCCCGTCCCAAGAGCGGAAACGGGGCGTCCGCTTCGACCGGCGGCCGTGCCCGCGGGGCCGCTTCGGAAAGGGGCGCGGCGGGGCGCCGGCTGGGCGTCCGCGCGAGGGCGAGGGGGAGTTGGGGGACCCCGGCCTGAATCCAAGCCGACGTGGTTCCTGGAGGCGGCGCGGGGTCGCTGGCTGTCCCGGGAAGGATGCCAGGCGGGCGGGGGCGAAAGACACGGGCCCGGGGAGCTCTCGGACTGGCACCGCCCCGCTGGAGGGGCCCGGCTGCTCCCGCCCACGCCCGACCCTCGCCCGGGCCAAAGAGGTGGGTGGCGGCCGATCAAAGCGCCTCCCGTCTTCGAGCCTCAAGGAAGACCGCAGGACCGTCGAGGCCGCTTTGTGGGCGCCGCTGGCCCGAGGTGCCCCGAGACCTCCTGGCCGCAGCTGGACTCGGCTCCCCCGCCCGCCCCGCTGCTTCCCCCCACCGGGCCCCGCGAAGGCGGCCCCCGGCTGCTCCCGGCGCCCCGCGGAGGAACGTCGAATTCGAAAAGCAGCAGGTCGGAAGGGCCGCCAAGTTGCGACGCCGCTTTCCTCCTGGGGCGGCTCCTTTGCCGGCGTTGCTGAGCCGCCTCGACTTTTCTCAGCTCTGACCGTCCGGCTGCCCCCCTCCCCCCTCGGCCACCTGCGCTCTCTGCCCGCGGCCGGGTGGGGCTGAAAAGCCGCCTTCCCTCTCCGGGCGCCAAGGCGACGGCTTGGGGCTTTCTCCTGTTGGTTGGACGCCAGCCGGGAGCTCCGGAGAGCAAGAGCGCCCTCGTCTAAGCCAACTCGAGGATCTTGAAGGGGATTTAGAGCTAAACCGTGGCTGAAGAGAATTCCTTTCCGTTAGCCGGGAATGATCGCGGGAAGGAGACGAGGGACAGCAAGTGCTGGGGGGGGAAGGGGCGCCGCCCGCCCAGCCACCCGGCCTCTGCTCGGAAGGCGCAGGCAGGTCTCTCGTGGCGACCGATAGAAGTGGGAGGGGGGAGCTGCTAATTCCCTGCCCCCCCCCTTTGGAAAGATCCACAGAACCCCCCCCCTTCCCCGCGCGGGCTTCTGGGCATCTGGAACGGGGTGTGGGGCTCTTGTCCCCGGCCGGCGTGACAGACAGAGCGGCGCCTTGCGTGGGAAGCCGGCCCGGTCGGTCTTCGCGTGTTTTCAGTCCGATGTCTGTGCTTCGCTGCCGGCGGGACCCTCCGCCTCCTGGCCGGATCCTTCTTGTTGGCTACAGTAAGCGCTCGGGGGGTCGGTCCCTTCGATCAAGTCAGGCTGGAGAAGTCGGTGGGCTCCGCGGCCCGGCCGGTCCTCGCCACCTTCGGAGGCATCTCTGAAGAATCCCCCGGTCTCGAGTGACAGACGCCGAGGCTCCCTCCGACCCCGCAGAGGCGGCTCCTGTCCGGGCGCAGCAGCCCTTTCCTCCCCCGCCCGCTCAAAGCTCTTCCGTCCCTTGACAAGGTGGATCTTTGAGATAAGATGAGATAACCTTTATTGTCATTTTTTTACTGTGGGCACAACGGCACACATCAAACATGAAATTTAGTTGCCCGCTCTCAAAGTGAAACATACATGACACACACCTAAACATACTATGAACAACATGTATTCAGACCCACATCCCTACATATACGTAGCAAATAATATTAAATACTGTCTGTCTTGAATGTATAACGGAAGGAGGAAGCTTGAGAGTTCACAAGGTTAATGCTGTATGGGATGAAACTCTGGCTGAATCTGGATGTTCTGCTACGGGCACCACGAAGCCTCCAGATGGAAAGCCGTGCCCGTCTTCGCTTCTTCCAGGGCTCTGGGCAGGCGGACAGGAGGGAAGGCAGATCTTCCTGGTAATCCGGAGCTGTAGCTGGTGGGGAAAGCAGGTCAGTGGTGCCACTTTGGCCTCTGCAGCTTCGTGAAGGGCACAGCTGCTCCTCCCTGCCCTGATCCACTGCCTGTTTTGCAGTGAGGACACCCCACAGTAGAACGCAGCACCTTCTGGAAGGAAAACTGTCAGCAGCAGTTACTCCTCTGTGTTGCAAATGTCAAATTCAAGTCCGTAATCCCAGGAGAAGCTCACTTCTTTCTCTGTTTAGGAGAAAACGTTAAATTCTTCTCACGGCTGGAGGGTTCCAAGGCAGAGAGGGGCTGAGCAGGAGTTGGTCATGAAATCAAAGAGCCAAAGTCCCCATCAGAGTCTCAGAGAGGCTGTCAACACAGCTGATGTGTGGCTCGCAGGTCACTGGAGTGGCTGCCACTCCTTGCCCTTCTCTGTCCTTGGCAGCAGGGCTGGGCATCCTTTTGACCAGCGGATGCACCACCTCCCACCATTGCCAGCAGCAGGAGCTGCCAGGGATCCAGATCCACTGCTGCAGCAGAGACCTCTGCAATGGATCCCCTGCTCGCTCCTCCTGATCCTGGGGACGGTCCTGCTTTCCCTCCTTCTCTGAAGCACAGAGAAGCCAAAGGGCCAGAGCAGGATGGTCCTGCTGCCCGTTGGCCCCGGATCGCCTCTTTCACCCATCTTGGTCCCCTGGCAGCCATCAGACGAGGTGGCTTCACTGGCATTCTCCACTGAGTTTTGTAAGAACTGGCAAGTCCAAATAAAGCATCTGACAAAGCGCTTTCGGACATGATAACGTTTCTCCCTGGCCTTCCTCCATCTGGCCAGGTCCTTTTTCCCCAGAGGCTCCCAGAGACTTCAGCTCCTCCAGAGTTCCTCATGCAAAGGCCACGGAGTCTCCCCTCCTGATGCCTCTCACTCCAACCTGGGTCTTGTTTCAGGGATCTACACGTATTTGTAGATGATACACTGTCCCTCATTTTGTGTGGAGGAGGAGGAGAGAGAGGGACTGGCCCAAAGACATCCTCCTGGCTTCATGCCTGGGAAGGTCTAGCACCCACGCTGTCACTTTTTCTAGCCTGGTGCCTTAACCGTTGCATCAAAGTGGCTCTTGAGATACATTTACCTAGGCTTCTGTATGATAGGGCGAGGATCAGGGAGTCATAGAATTGAGTGCAGGAATCCTCTGACAGCCCCACTTGCAAAGGTCTCTAGCCAAGAAGAGGTCTCTGCATCCCGAGGCATCTTCTCTCCTCGGGAGCAGCTCTTGCTCAGATTCTTCCTGATGCCCACCAAAAGCTCGTTCCTGGTCGTTCCCAGTGCTGTTCCTTGCCTGTCTCCTGGAACGCCTCTGCTCTGGGCTGGAGAACTGGCAGCTGGAGGCCTCACCTGGTCCTCTTTCCTCACCCCCTCCTGCCAGACAAAATCTGCTCTCGGTTCCCAAGGCAAGATGCAGCCGGCACTTCTTCAGGACTGAAGCCATTCTGCCGGCATTTGCGAGACCCTAAGGACATCCTGCACTCCTCCAGGGGTTTTGTTCCAGCTCTCCCTTTTGCAAAAGCTGTTACCCTGGGTCAGCCCATCAGCAGGTGATTTCCTCTCCTCCATTTGCACAGCTGCCCTCTTGCACGCTCTGGCCTCACGGTGTCACTGCTGCTCGTGCAAGAGAGGCACGCCCCTCTTCCTGAGGCCAAAGGCCTCGCCTGGCCAGGTGGCTGGGAGGTGAGAGAAGGCGGGGCTTCCCCAGCTGTCTCAGCCCTGCTTTCTGCTCTGCCTCCTGCACTTGCCAAGGGAGGGAGGCTGCCTGCCTGCCTGGCAGTTTCATCAGTTGCCACCCCTTTTCTTCCTGCTGCTCCCAGATTGCCAAAGTGTTGCTCTGCTGGCGTACTTTGCGGGAAGTGGGTGACAAACACCTACCTGGTGGCCCAGGAGAAAAGAGAACTGGGGAAGGGTGAGGAATGACACCTCAGAAACATAGCTCTGGTTGCAAAGAAGCCCAGGGCCAAGAAGGCATAGTGTAAGGACCTGCCTCAATTAGCTCTCCCAAGAAAGCAGAACTCTTGAAACTGGCATTGTTTCAAAAGGAACTTTTATTGAGAGTTGATGATAGCAGGAGAGTAAGGCAGGATCTAAAGTTTTCCTGTGCAAAATGTTACATTAAAAATGCCCTTTCAAAACCCTTCCCCAGTGTCCAACCAGTTGGTTTGATCTAGCCAATTCATAGGTGTTATGTTGTGGGAATAAGGCACCATTCTCAAGGCTGTCAGTTCCTCCGGGGCATCATCCCATCAGATAAGGCAGATGGCTGCAGGCACATTCCTCCCTCCTTTCACACCCCAAGAAAGATACTTCAAAGGGGGGTAGAACAAAGCAAAGGAAATTCTAGGCTTCCCAAACTGTCCCCCTCTTGGCACAAACCTCCCCCCTCCCACCAGAAATGAAATGAAATGTGCAGAGAAAGAAATACATTGAGGGCCTGACACATGGAAGAAGCAGACCCCCTAAGGTGGCCAGCGAAGGTCTTCAGAAGATGCCAGGGCTTTTCACTGCTGCAAGCTCACCCCGTTCCTTCCCTCCATTCAGAGGAAGCCCTGGTCCTCCAAAACTCCCCCCCACCCCCAAAGCCAATGGTCAAAATGTTCTTTGGTTTCCTGGTAAGGCCCCCCTTGCAGTCCAGACCTAGGGGTGAGCAAGAGTCTCCATCTCACCCAAGTGCTGTGGCTCCCCCTTCTCCTGGGCAGGAGCTCCTCGGACGCTGGGGAAAGAAGGATTTGGCTTCAACTCCTCCACGGTCCTTCGTCTGCCAGCTTGAGGTGGGCTCTCTAAAGCCAAGACCGTTTATCTGCCGGAAAGAAACTTGTAAAGTTATTTCCCTCTGCGAGATCGGTATTTCAGTGCATACCTGCGCTCTCGTTCACAGAACTTTGTGGGTCTCTGCACACCTATACACACACCCACACCATAGGAAGCCATGGAAAGGCAGTCCCAGGCCAGTCTGCTCCCAGTGTCTTCTACAGGGCTCCTGGTGCTGCTTCTGCACCAGCACAGACTCTGCTCCCGTTCTTTCTGGAGGGGCTTCTGCTGGCTGCTCAGGCCAGGGGACCCTGAGACCTGGAGCCTCTGGTGGGCCGGCCCAGGGGGGGGAGAGTCCCTGCTCTTCTCGCCACAGAAGAGCTGGGCTGAGCGCACCCCAGCAGCTTCCTGGAAGAGCCCTGTAAAACCTCAGGAAGGAGCACGTGGGAAATGGAGATTGTCCGAACACTTCTGGCAGGCTGCTTCATTGCGCCCCGTGGGACCTCTTCGGTTCTCCTGCCCCGTTTCTTCATTCTTGCCAAGCTACCCACCGTTTGGAAGGCAGGAAAGAGGGAATGAATGCATTGAAGAGCCCCAGAAACCGGTCCAAACATCTGCATGGTTGGCATGGCAGCCACCCCGCACTGGCAATCGGCAGCTGCCTGAGGGCTGGGGGGCAAGGTGGGCATTTGTCTCTCTCTAAAACTGGCAGGGCTTCAAGGGGAGGGTTGCCATGTGAGTTCTCATGCAGATAAGCTCATGTACTTGTGCCAAAGCTCAGCACAACTGCATTCTTACATCATTTGCACAATGACATCATGGTTTGCAAGACACCATTTGTCTTGCAAATGACCCTGGTGTCTTATGAAGGCCAGTCTGGTGAAGAGATGAGCAGCTGCCGGGGCGAGAAAAAGCATGGAGGCCTTGGTGTTCTCCGAGCGGCATCATTTGCTTTCAGATGTTTCACCGCCTGACTTGGGCTACCCCACTCGCACTGAGGTTCTCTGGTCAGGTAACCAAGCCTCTGCAAGCCAGCAACCGAGCTCGGAGAGCGCCATGGGCTCCACAGCCCAGCCCTGAGCTAGAGGTTCGCTTCTTTTGCCAAAATAAAAGCTGCCAGCATGTCTGCGCCTGGGCTGGGGGTAAGTGAGGAAATGGGAGGATTAGAATTAGGAGCTTCATCCCCCAATAGAGCAGTGAGGGTTCCTTCGGTGGGCGAATGGAGCAGCTTCTGTCTGAGAAATGCCACCACAAGAGCGGGTCCACAGAAATAATTTTTGTAGAGGGAGAATTTTATGAATTATTTATTAACATTTCTGTACACCAAACTATAAATAGTTCTCACAGTGGTGAACAATCCAGATAAAAGCAAAAACGTGTTTAAAAATCATCAACAATATTTAATTCCTGCAATAAAACTATCTCTGAGAAATTGCTGGGGAAAAGTAATTTCATTAATTTCCAGAAGGGTGGGGTTAGCAGGAGATCCAAGGGAGGGTGGCAAAATTTGGGTGTGGGGGGAGGGTGAGCAGGACTCCCGCAGGCTGGCCCTGGGGACTGGGAAGGATGGGTTTTAGAGCAGCTGTGCCTGACGCCGTGTCTTTTCTAGATTCCCCACGCTTTTCAAAACACAAGTTGCATGTTTCTCTTTCCCCAAAACGTTTTGCTTTGTATCGTTGATCAGTTCAGAAAGTGGTCCTTGCTCAGGTTTATCATAATTGACTGACCCTCCTTTCCTCTACATGTCATCACCAGGCCAAAGAGCAAATCTGGGGAATGGGGGGGGGTGCTCCTGGCACGCCTGTGGGTCTCCCCCGGAGAGGCATCTGGCCTCTTTGCACAGCACATGTGGGGCAGGATGGAGACCAGCTGGCTGGCCGGCTGCCACAACTCTGGTCGATCCAGTGCCAGCCCTTCCACCCTGCCTTCTCCACCTCCCTCTCTTATTCTGCAGGTTCGGCCCCTGCAAGAGACTCAGATCTCCTCCTCCTTTGCTCAGAATGGCAGCCCTTTGCCCATAGCTCTCATTTTTTCACCACCAGCCCTGTTGCTGGCTGCACCACCGTCTCCCCGTAACAGGACGCCTTGGAGCTGGGCTGCAGTATGCCAGCTGCTGAAAGGGCCAGCTGGCCCTCGAACCCAGGGCAGTGGCTGTTAGATCGCGCAGGCAGTAAGACACGAGTCGAGTGACAGTCAGCTCTCGGTTTATTGGCAAGGCATCAAGTAAATCCGGACTGGCTCTCTGGGCCAGGGGAGCCCTCTTTTATGGGATTCCCCTGGCTTGTAATCACACAATTCCATTGGCTGGTAAGACCCTGTTGCTAGTTAGCCAACCAGCAACGGGCATGAA
>NW_015394871.1:9642-11150 GCF_001527695.2 Protobothrops mucrosquamatus
CAGTCAGCTCTCGGTTTATTGGCAAGGCATCAAGTAAATCCGGACTGGCTCTCTGGGCCAGGGGAGCCCTCTTTTATGGGATTCCCCTGGCTTGTAATCACACAATTCCATTGGCTGGTAAGACCCTGTTGCTAGTTAGCCAACCAGCAACGGGCATGAAACTGTATGCAGATGGAGAAGGGCAATCACCCTTAATGGGTGATCAATGGTGAAGGGCAATCACCCTTAATGGGTGATCAGGATATGCATAGGGGATTAAGGGTGGGGGAATACAAAGAACACAACACTGGCCATTTTCCGCCTGTGCTCCTGCAGCCATCTTATCACGTGGGAATGCTCTGCCTGGAAACCTTCCAGAGTTGCTGGCCCTGGTGAAGGGAGCCTCAGAGTGAGCCTCTCCTGGGAGACGGGACGTGTCCACACTTGGTGCCCTTCCCTCCACGTCAGCTCCTCTTTCCTGGGAAATTGAGGGGGAGGGCTCAGTATCCAGACTCACCCTCCCCAAGGAAAATTACCTCCCACCCACCCATCCAACTGGCATAGGCTGGGCTCCCTTTTATACCACGAGGGCTGGCTGGGCCTGTCCTGCAGGACGTCCCCAAAGGTGCCGTTGAGGGGGCTGAGAGTGGCAGAAGGGGCTCCCCCTGGGATGGAAACTTGGGAGGGTGATTTAAAGCATCTCCCCTACCCAGGGGGATTTCTTCCATATTCTTTCACAAGAAGCCTCTAATATCTTTGCAGCATATCTAAAACTACTTCAGTACATTTTGAGAGGAGATACGGTTGACTGAATAGTAATATCTTAGGCTGAAATGGGAGTCCAACCCTTGATATTACTTTCATGCTAGTTTGAGCAATTTTTCATAATAATTGAGCCTTGTTGGCAGCATTTATGAAAAGATCTGCTCTGCTCATTGTATTTCCAGTAATCTCCTGAAAATGAAACATTCATTTCGGCAATCAAGCCAACAATAATACATCTTATATCAGTTCTCTCTGAGTATAATGTTGGGGGTAAATTTAATGCTCTTCCGTTGAAATTCCCATGGTGGCATCTCTAGTGGTAATATTCAAGTTCTATATCCTTTCAATCATCCTGTCCTTGACCTGTTTGGTTTCTAAGTCATTCTTTACCAGCTGTCTCTAAATATGGACCACAAATGTTCCAACATTGGAAGATTCTCAGTCAAAGCTCTCTTTGATAATTATGCTGTGTATTTGGAGGTATTGAAGCTGATCAGATTAACTATTATTTCTATTAGATAAGAATTTCAGGGCATTTAGAGTTTGCCATTTACATCAATTGTTCTCTGCTGAATGAATTTCTTAATTTATAAAAATGATTTTGCAAGAGGGGAGAGATTTGGATGGATTCTTTTGCTGTATTTATCCCAGATGTTCAGTATATTATTTAGCATTGCACAATCTCCTATAGGCTGCTTGTTTCTGCTTGTGTCTACCCAGATAGGAATGCAAAGCATCTGCTGACAATTTTTGACACTCCTGGA
>NW_015394871.1:12450-20953 GCF_001527695.2 Protobothrops mucrosquamatus
TGGCCACGTTTCATACCATCAACCATGGTATCTTTCTGGTTGACCATTGGGGCCACAGTTCCAACCTTTCTGTGCAGGCAGTTCCAGCTAATGTGTGTTGGGGAGGGCGAGGCTGGCCTGGCATGTACTCCTTGGTGAGGTGCTGCAGAATATAGTCCTCTTGCTCAGTGGTGGGATTCAAATATGTGAACAACCAGTTGTCTGTGTGGATGCCGCTTCTGGAAGTCCATTCTGGGCCTGGGCAACAAAAAATTAGCTACCAGTTCAGGCGAAGTGGTGCGAACCAGCTGAATCCCACCACTGCTCTTGCTGCTACTTTTAAACATCCACGTCAAACCACTGGATGAGATTATTTTTGATTTGAAATAAGGTAACACTAGGTTAATTCTCAATATGCACCCTGGGCCAGGCTAGAGTCCTGGATCCACCAGCTAAAGGGTCTGGATGGGCTAAAGCAAACTAAAGCCAAATCCTGAAATTGCGCCACCTGCTCCATTACTGGCTCCAGGTGGAAAAGCAAAGGTTCCATCAACCAAAATGGGTGTAAGGTCCTGCCTCAGCTGTCCCCTCAGAGAAGCAGGACTCTTGAAACAAGCGTTATTCAAAAGGATCTTTTATTGAGAGAAAGTGATTGCAGAGAGGTCAGGCGGAATCTGAAGTTCCCGTGCAAAGCGTCAAGCTAAATTTCCCATTGTCCAAACCCCACCCCAATGCCCCAGTCCATCAGGAGCCAATCTGTTGGCATGAAGTCATGCAGATACATCAAAGCGAAAGAGCACAAAGGAGAAACAAAGTAGAAACATCTTCAACCCCCAACTTGTACTCCCCCTCCCTCCAGAATGGTACCGTTCCGGTAGGGACCTGACATGCTGCCCCCATAAAGGAAACAAAGGTCCACCTGGAGAAGAGAAAATAATAAAGAGGGGACAAGAAAACAGTGATTAAATATTCATTTAGGCTTATCCAGGTAGCAATCATGGAAACACTTAAGTAATCTAGGGGCTTTTACATGTTTCCTTTGTACCTGTTCATTCTGAGCCTCGGGGATGTTTTTCCATGCAACTAAGTATTGAGTGCCCCCTCTATATATGCATGAATCAAGGATTTTCTTGATTTCAAAGTGTTGCTCTCCTTTCACCATAAAAGGTTCGGGCACTGGAGGGGGTGCTGGCCTTAGAGAAGAAACCACCTCAGGTTTTAGCTTGGTAGATGGTAAATGTGGTGCAGGAACATTATTTGTCAGCCCTTTGGCTGTTGGGATCTTCTGGCAGGGAATAAAACGCACCTGTTTGGATAACAAGTCAGTCATGACCCAAATCACTGTATTTCTCACATTTTTGGGAAGCTCCACAATAAAGTCCATGGAGATCTCTCTGCAGGATGCTGACAGCTTAGCTACCATTTGAAGCAGCCCTGGTGTTTCCCCCTGTCTCCACTTCACAGTTGCAGCTGGAGACATAACTCCAATGTCTTTTTTGAGTGACATGCACCAGAACTTTCTCTTGAGGAGGTGCAGGGTTTTCATGAACCCCAAGTGCCCCACTATCTTTGAGTCATGACAGATTTGCATGGTTTTTATTCTCTGGCTGGCAGGTACATTCAACTTCCTACCTGCCCAGGCTAGTCCATCCTGCATGGAGCAGACATTTTTGTGGCTGCCAAACAACTCGTCTTCTTCCAGGACTTTCTTAAAAGCTGTTGTGGTAGCACTGTCCATGGGTGGTTTCTCTTTCTGCTATGCTCTTGTCACCTGGGCCACTAGCTCATGTGAGGGTAGGAGGGGTTTGATTACTTCTTCTTCAGAGCTGTTGTATTGCAGCATCTTTGACAAAGTGTCTGCCAAGAAATTCCCCCCCCAGTAGGTAGCGTGAGGTGAAGTTAAAACATTGGAAGTTTTGAGCCCATCATTATTGTTTAGGGGACAACTTTTGAGGGGTTTTCAAAGCCTTCAGGTTTTTGTGATCAGTCCAGACCTGGAATGGGATTTTATTCCCCTCTAGGAATGCCTCCAGCTAAGGAGAGCCCATCTGACTGCATAGGCCTCCTTCTCCCACACTGCCCATCGTTGTTCAGTTTCAGTCAGCTTCAAGGTTTCCAGGTGCTGCACCTGGCTTTCAACTGGGCTACTGATTGGGGTAGGAGGTGACAGTCCAGTTGCTAATCTTAAAGTCCTCACTCCGTTCTCCCACCAAATCATGGGGTGCCATTTATCAAGCCAGGCGAACCCCAGAATCACTGCTTCAGTCATTTTGGGGATCACCTCAAAGTGGATTCATTCCCAATGCTCCCCTATTTCTAGACACACTAGTTCAGTTAGGTGGGTAGCTGGGGCTCCCCCTATGACAGATCCATCAGCCTGCTCAAACCTCATGGGAAAAGGTAGCAATTTTGCTCTAATGCACAGTTTTAGTATGGTAGGGAGGTTGGTACATCCCGAATCAACTAAAATATTCAAGTCCAACTGAGCCCCTGATTTAGGCAGCATTATTTTGGCAGAAAAGGCAGAAGGTGGGACAGGCTGACTCACCATCAGGTCATCTCCCCCCCTCCCCCATCATTGCTGTCATATGGATCTGGTGCAGGCAGGCTTTCAGCTGGCTCCTTTTGCTTCTCCTGGGAGGAGAGGTGACTTGTACAACTTGCCCCTGGCTGACCCAATTCAACTTCTCTTGCGTCGGCCGAGGTTGTCTCTTTGGCTTCGCTGGAACTGTGGTCGCACTTTTCGGCGGAGGGAAAGGGACCGGGCACTCTGCAACTCGATGTCCAGGTTGTCCATACCAGAAGCACTTGATCTGGGGTCCAGCAGAGGCTCGAACGGACCCATGCATCGTGGCAGGTGGAGGCCGTTGCGATGGTTGACACCTCACAGGGTCTCGCTTTGGTTGAGGTCCCGAAGCAGCAGGCTTATCGTAACGTGTCAGCTCGATATCCATGTTTGTAGCTAAGCGGTACTAATCATGGAGTTGATTAAGATTGCCTCTGCAGATGCACACCTGGAATAGGTTGCGATTCAACCCTGCTTTGAAGTAGTGGATCAATGACTGCTCAGGCCATTGCTTGAGTCTCCTTGCCAATCTTCGAAACTCTCTCACGTATCCTCTCGCTGACTGACTGCTTCACATTATGGAGGTCTTTTTCTGCTTGTACCTCTTGGGGTTCATTCTTCGAATCTGTCCCTCAATCTATGCATGAACAGATCGAAGTTCCATAGCTCAGGTGCCTGCACTTCTCGTAGACCAGCCACCTACTCCACAGCCTCCCCCTCCAGATTGGCAGCCACGGCATCAATCATCTCAGCTTCATCCAAATATGCCCTTTCATAATGATTAACGTGAGATCACACCTGGTTCAGGAAGACAGTCACCTTCTCGGGGTCTCCATTGAAGGTGGGCTTAAGAGGAGGTGAGTCGGCTGGGCAGCAATCCCAAAGAGCCTGCAGTAAGCCAGGGAACTGTGGTTGGGGTTGCTGCAATCCAATTCAATCATTGGAAAACCCCTGGTGGAGGTCTTGGGCTGGGAGGACAGCGACGGTGGTCAGGGCTGACACGACGTCAATAGGGGTCAGGTTCCACTGGGTACTGGTGGCGATCTGGGCTGGCCAGATGCCAATGGCGATCGGGGCTAGCATAACCTGTTGGTAGCGACCGGGACTAGGAGAATGACAGTGCCGTTTTGGGCTAATGGGAGGCCTCCGTCGCTTGGGGCTAGCAGAACGCCTATAATATTCAGGACTAACCTGTTGTTGGGGTTGATCCAGGCTGGCCTGGCATTGGTAGCGGTTGGGGCTTCAGCAGTGAGGAGGCGGCCCGCTCAATTACCACAGGGCTGGGACTCCATTGGGGTGGCGGAGGTTCATGCGACCATTTGTCCTCTCGCCCACCTAAAAACACCTGGCGGATGGCCTGTCTTCCTTCGCCCATCTCCAGCCGATTGAACTTCTCCTTCAGGTATTGCTGTGGACGGCCGTCAGATACTTCCACTCACCGGATTTGTCCCGGGCTGCTGGCCACTTTGCTTTCATCATCACAGGTGAAGGGAGACCCTGCAATGAAATCAGTGGGAACTCGACCTCTGCAGCCTTCAGTGTGCTCTTAAGTGGCAGGCCAGCATCGGACCGCCAGGTCCCCCCAAGGACGGTTGCTTCCTCCTTCTGAGTCCAGGACTTCACGGGCCTTTGGTCTTGCTCAAGTTGACAGGACCACGCTCTCCATGAAAGTAGCAGCGCGTGTCGCATCCGCTGCAGCCACTCCAAGGCTCGAGATTGATTCCCCTTTCTTTTCCATCTCTGCTTCTTCCCTGAGTCTTTGTCGGCCTCCCAAAAGTTTGGGCAGGTGACCGGGGCTCCGGACCCCGTGGATAAATTTGGAGTCTTGGTTTAATGTCATGGTTCCGATAAATGAGACCAGTAGAAAAAAGAACTGGGAGGCAATTGCTTTCCTCAAAGAACACTTTTAATGGTTACATAATATCAGCACAAACAAAGGTGAAACCAAGAGTGAAAGTTCCCCCTCCCCAAAAGGTTACAAACTAAAAGTTGAACTCCTGACCCCTTGGTGTGTCATAAATCACAATCCCCAATTAACACCTTTGGCAGGTTATTATTATTTTGACTAAACTATAAGAATGCATCTCCCTGCTCCCATTGCTGTGGCAACCGAAAAACGAAGAAACATGGCTGTATTCAGAGTGCTTGAAGGTTTGACATATACATTTTTATATGCAGAAAATAATAATACAAGAAATCAAAACATGGGGAAATGGCAAGGCTATGGGGCCTGATAACATCTTGGCAGGACTATTTAGACGGATGGGCAAACTGGTATCCGTGATTTAACAGAAATTGGTCAATAAATATTGGATGAAGGGATTATTCCGGAAGGTTATCTTATATTGATGTTTCTTATTCTAACTAAAGCAAATGCAGAAGTAGTGCAATGATAACCAACCAGTAAACTTAGTTTTGTCATGCCTTAAAAGCTTTTCTTAAAGTGGAGGCCCAGCAGGGGCAGGTCAGCAATGTTAAGCTGTTTTGAATCCAGTTTGGATCCAGGTACCTGAGATGCTGTTTTTGAAAAGACCAAATACAATACAATAGTCGGTTGAAGAGACCCAGCTGTGGGTGTTTGAGCATGTTTCATGACTGTGAAAAGGCATTGATGGAGTGGAATATGGAAAGTTGCTTCATATATTGAAAACCGTGGGGCTAAACGATGGAAACACACAGTCTGTATGCATTTTTATGGATGTATATTACAAGCAAACATCAGCTGTTAAAGTAGAAGAGAAAATAAAAATAATTTGAAATACAATGTGGAGTGTCCATTACCTGTCTTACTATTTATCATATATTCTGAAACTGTTTTCAGAAAATCTTTAGATTGTCAGGATGATATACTGTAATCATTAATAGCACAGTAATAAACAACAAAACTATGCAAATAACTAATTTCTTTTGGCAAAAGGTAGATACAGTTTACAAAGTTTAATCAGGTATATCAACTGAATCACATGTCAACAGAAAAAGGTTGGATTGAATCTTGCATGCAACAATCATGGTTGTTGATTCATTTATTTATTTGAGCTTATATAGCATTCCAAGAAAAACATTCTGAGTCTACAGTTGTCAGATTAAAATACAATTAACAAACAATAAGTGCAAAAGGCCTCTATTACATAAGAATAATCCGCTTCATGCTCCTTCACGATCATCTGGGACAATGTCTCCCGCCCACAGAGACCTGAGCGCTCTCAGACCTGGCCCTGGGTCTTCCCTCCGTGGTCTCCCACATGTCTACAGGGATCTCTCCAGCCACCTCATCACCAGCTGTAACTGGGGGTCCTCAGGCAGGAACCCCATTGACCCCCAGGGGGTGAGGGGTTGAGAAGATTTTGAAACCAAGAAGTACAGAATGGGATAATATGCACTAAATGTTATGGCCCAATAGCACACATTAAAAATGAAATTTAGTTGCTTGCTCTCAAAGTGTGCACATACGTAACACATATTTAAACATACTATATACAACATATGTATAGACCTACACCCTTACATATAAGTAGGAGAAAGAGGAGGAGGAAGAGGAGAAGGAGGAGGAGGAGAAGAGGAAGAGGAGGAGGAGGAGGAGGAGAAAAGAGGAGCAAGGAGGAGGAGGAGGAGGAGGAGGAGGAGGAGGAGAAGAAGAAAGAAGAAGAAGAAGAAGAAGAAGAAGAAGAAGAAGAAGAAGAAGAAGAAGAAGAAGAAGAAGAAGAAGAAGAAGAAGAAGAAGAAGAAGAAGAAGAAGAAGAAGAAGAAGAAGAAGAAGAAGAAGAAGAAGAAGAAGAAGAAGAAGAAGACGACAACTTGGCATGGAAGCGTCAGAAGGGAACTGTGGGCCATCTAATCCAACTCCCGCTCAGTACAAAAACCATTACTACAGCAATTGTCCATCTTACCAATGTGGGACTCTTTCCTTGAGTCTCTAGTCAACTTGAGTACAGTTTTGTAGTGAAAATGGGGCATAGGTTATTATCTTAACAAACAAGCAACAATACAGCTTCTTGTAATGCAGATCTTTATGAAAGAAAATAAACATAGATACAAGAAAGGAAAAATTGTTTTTTATTGTAAAGTATGGAGCAATCACAATAATCAGTAGCACCGGAAGTTGTCGCAAAAAAATTCCAGCCACAAGAAAGGGGTTTCTTTTGCAAACTGGTGAGGCAGGATTGGCGTGTGTGTGTGTGTGTGTGCGCGCGCGTGTGTGTGTGTGTGTGTGTGAGAGAGAGAGAGAGAAAGAGAAAATTTCTGGCTTATCTCTTGAGAGCAATCAGAATCACTTCTGCTTTTCGCTGACTGACCCCGTCCTGCTCGGAAGCCTTGGGTCTGGCCCAAGCCACTCGGCCCCCGTCAGCCCCCGTGCGCCTTCAGCAGAGACTCATTAATGCAGCCCCAGCAATGAAAATCAATCCTCTTAAGTGGAAATCGATAGCTGTAACTAATATTAATAGCGATTATGCCGTCTCTATTGCACTTTGCAGTTGGAAATGGATTATTTTTAGCAGCCACTCAGCTTCCCCGGGGGAAGAGAAAGCTGGGCATTTAGTGTGGTCCAGGGGGCTCCGCTGCCAGAGAGAGGGCAAGAAAGTCAAAGGTTGGGGAGGGGTGTCAGCCACGGCCGCCATTAGACCTGGGGAGGGGTTGCAAGGAAGGCCCGCTATGAAGGGGCGCCAGGCAGAGGAGCCTCAGGAGGAGATGCGGCTCTGGCTGCTGGCACTGCAGGAGGAGGTTCTAGTGCCACCCATCCGGGAAACTGCTGCTCCTCTTGTCCGCAGAAAGCCCGGCTGCCCCTGGGGCCTGCAGGACTGGGAGACCCGTGTGTGTGTGTGTGTGTGTGTGTGTGTGTGTGTGACTCTTTGCCAGGGAGGACTTTTGCCTGGCCTCTCTTTCTCTGGCTCTGCCCAGCCTGCCTTGAGGGAGAGTGTTGAAGGGAGAAAGAAGAGGAAGCCACCTTTTTGTAGTGCCTCAGAGAAAAGAGGGTAGGAAGAAGCAAGAGACGGGCTAAAGCACTCCTTCCAGCCGGCCCAGCTGCTGGCCAGGATCAAACCTTGTTTAACAGGTTAATAGGCAGTCTGTGTGGCAGGCGGGCCCCTCTCCCTTCCTGCTGCGGGGCTGGGCTGGGGACCCCCGAGCAATATGGACCCCATTGAGTGGTTGGTTTGATTGCAGTCATTGGGGTGGGGGTGGGGGGATTTCTTGGATTTTGAATTTGGAGTTGTATTTCTGTGAGCCACCTGGAATCCGGAGTGAGCTGGGCTGTCACACCTGCCCTGACTTGGGCTCTTAGGAAGGAAAGACGCTGGACTCCATTTGAGGGAAAGGAATACTTCTACTAAGAGCCAAGCGGTTAGAGTGCAGCAAAGCCAGAACTCAGGGTGGGATAGATGGCGAGCCATTAACATTCCCCTCCCAGGTCTCTGCCTTGGCTTGGGACGATGCGCCCATGTCTCTGAAAGGCACGATGAGTAGTTTCGGTTTCCCCCTCCCCCCATTATCCATGGCAGGCTGGCCTCTAGCAAAGCTGGGCTGAAGCTCAGGAGGGCAGTTCTGACATATAAATTTGCTAAATAAATAAACATTTAAATGAATTAATGGGCAAGATATTCGTTTATTTGTGTCAGAAGCGTCACAATTAAAATAAAGCATATTATATGACATAAAATTTAAAATATAAAACGCCAGATGAAAATATGTACAAGTGTTCTGTCACTGCCGTGAAGTCCTTAAGTGTACCCTGATCGGGCTACAAAGGGCGGGTATCCACGTAGGCTTGCTCTCTTCTGATGCGATCTGACGCCTGCCTGCCTACCCAGAAGAGACCCCACCCGGACCCCGTTCTAGACTCCTCCCTGCAGCTTTCTTGGCAGGGCCTTTCAGAGGTGCTTGCCGTTGCCTGCTCCACACGACATTAAGCTACATTCCTTTTTTTCATCCAGGCTGCTCCCCAGCTTATAGGCTGCAGCTGCA
>NW_015394872.1:0-1830 GCF_001527695.2 Protobothrops mucrosquamatus
TAGTCATCCAGATGTTGAGACTGGATTTGGCATTTTTATCCACCCATCAAGTCTGTCAACGCTGCTAACATTGGATGCTTTTGCTCTGACAAAATATGCAGAGCTGTGTGGTATTTTTAGAGTTAACTCAGATGACTGCTGGGAGGGGAGGAGAAAGAATGTATGTGGGTAATTATATTAGATAAAAATCCCACTGGAAGAGAACCTTTGCCCTTCAAACTGATAGGAGAATGTGATTTATGACAGCAAATTAAGGGAGGGAACATGCTGGCAAAATATGTGCTCAGGGGAGGAGAATTTAGATCTTAGCATCCCTCATTCATGCCGTGCAGACATTTTGTTACATGAATAAAAGACTTTTTAGGATAAATAATGCCTGGAAGTTCTTTGAAGTGTTTCATTAGTCAGAACCATGACAAAGTCCTTCTCAAGAACCTAGCATACGGGCAGATGTTGTTTGAAGCCAGTATTATTATGGTTCTTTGCATAGTCATCCAGATATTTAGACTGGATTTGGCATTTTTATCCACCTGTCAAGCCCTCTCAAGGATCTGGGATAGGCAGATGTTGATGTTTGATGGTGTTAGAGGTATTATTGCAGAATGTAAGCTGCTCCAAGTAAAGCTGCCTTTTGTAATGGACCGAGGGGAATTTTGTCAATGTCAATGGTGTTCAAATGGTACTTCAAATGTTTTGGGATTACACCCAAGGCTCTGTGCACTATTGGTATCATGTTTGCTTTCTTTTACCAAGCAGTCGTTCTGCTTCTGTTTGCAGATCTTTGCCTTTTGTGATTTTCTCCAGTTCTTTCTCTTCTCTCTGCTGTCTCCAGATATGACCACATGCTGTATCCAGAGTTTTTTGTATTTTCATTCTTATCAATAATTATTAAGTCTTTGGTGTTATGTGGCAGGTGCCTGTCTGTTTGAGTTCTAAAGTCCCAGAGCATTTTAGCTTCTTTATTTTCTATTTGTCTATTTTGTGGTTCCACCAATTCCTGCACACAATATTTCTTGCAGATATTCCAGTGCACCATTGTTGCTCTTTTGTCATGTTGTGGTTTGTACAGGTAGTCGTTGACTTATGACCACAATTGAGCCCAAAATTTCTGTTGCTAAGTGAGACATTTGTTTAGTGAGTTTTGTCCCATTTTACAACATTTCCTGCCCCAGTTGTTAAATGAATCATTGCAGTTGTTGACTTAGTAACACAGTTGTTAAGTAAATCTGGCTTGCCCATTGACTTTGCTTGACCGAAGGTAGCAAAAGGTGATCACATTACCCTGGGACACTACAACCATCATAAATGTGAGTCAATTGTCAAGCATCTGAATTTTGATCACGTGACCACGGGGATGCTGAAACAGTCAAAAGCATGAAAAATGGCTATAAGTAGCAGAACATCCAGATTCAGCCAGAGTTTCATTCCATACAGCATTAACCTTGTGAATTCTCAAGCTTCGTCCTTCCGTTATATATTCTAGATGGACAGCATTTAATATTTATTTGTTATGTACAGTATATGTAGGGGTGTGGGTCTATACATATGTTGTATATAGTATGTTTAGGTGTGTGTCATGTATGTGTTTCACTTTGAGAGCGGGCAACTAAATTTCATTTTTGATGTGTGCTGTTGTGCCCACAGTAAAAAAATGACAATAAAGGCTATCTTATCTTATCTTATCTTATCTTATCTTATCTTGTCTTGTCTTGTCTTGTCTTGTCTTGTCTCGTCTCGTCTCGTCTCGTCTCGTCTCGTCTCGTCTCGTCTCATCTCATCTCATCTTATCTTCTTCTCCTCTCCCCTCTCCTCTCCTCTCCTCTCCTCTCC
>NW_015394872.1:5693-10823 GCF_001527695.2 Protobothrops mucrosquamatus
ATAATTTAAATTCCTTTATGATTTAAGAGACAGCTTGTTGTTACAAGTGTGTATGATGGAATCTTTTCAGATAATCACGAAGAGCATGCACTTCAACTAAAGGTTTACTAGCTTGTTTTTGTAAAGTGACATTGGGAAACTACATAAAAGCAATGCGGAAACATTAATAAACCCTCTTTTTATTGGGAGAACATAACATCATATGACTTCTCACAATAATAACATAGAAAGAAAGAGTGGGCATAGGTTAAAAAAGCTGTGTATAGACTGAGAATATTCTAGCAACCAATCTAGCTTGAATTCTTTATAACAGACATGTCAAACACAAGGCCCGGGAGCCGGATGCAACCCATGAAGTGGTTTCATGTGGCCTGCGAAGCCATCCTGGAAACAGTGAGGGAACGGCCCCCGCTTCCTTGGCCCTGGCCCAGGCTAGCCGGGAGCCAATGTACAATTTTGTGGTGACCACCTATGCTGAAATGCATTCAGTCTTAGCTCCACAAGGCCAGCTGGAAACAGTGAGGAACCAGTCCCTGCCGCGTCAGCCACGCCCCCTGGGTGCATGCTGGGGAGATGTCACCCTTTGTGAGGAATGAAGAAATGCACCATCGCCTGGAAGTGGACAGCAAACAGCCGTCGCCTACTTCACATATCCGGCTTGATGGGCTCTGGGGGAGGGGTTTCAGCAGGCAGCGGGGCGCTTTCCTCACAGCGCCGAGAGGCTGAGCCGGGCGGTGCAAATCCAAAAAGAAATGCGAGGCCGCCCAGCTCCCAGCCTGTCTGGTTTCAGCAGGCAGTGGGGTGCTCTCCTCACAGCGCCAAGAGCTGGGCCGGGTGGCGCAAATCTGATGAGAAGTGCAATGCTGCCTAGCCCCCAGCCTGCCCAGTTTCAGCAGGCAGCAAGGTGCAAAGCAAGGTGCACCGCCCGGCTCAATCTCTCGGCGCTGTGAGGAGAGTGTCCTACTGCCTGTTGAAACCGGGCAAGCTGGGAGCTGGGCGGCATTGCACAGATAACATTGACTCTCATGCTGCTCATGGCATCCCCTCCCCCAGAGCCCACCAAGCCAGATATGTAAAGTAGGTGAGGGCCATGTGCTGGCCACTTCCAGGCGATGGTGCATTTCTTCATTCCTCACGAAGGGTGACACCTCCACAGCTGTGTTTCTTGCCTGTTTTTCTCCCTCCCTCATCTCAAATATTTTCCCACTACTCTGTACTTAGGAAGGAAGGAAGGAAGGAAGAAAAGAAGGAGAGGGAGGGTTTGAGGGAAGTCCTGCCTTAGTCCTGCCCTGCTGCCCTTTCACCATCCCCTTGCCCCCTCTTCCTGGCCTATCCTGGGGGTCTCCCATCCTATTTCTAAGGAAGCTTTGGATACAAAGCCGGGTATCCTCCCATGGAGAGGGAATGGGCCTCCCTCTACTTTGCCCTCGTACCCATCATGAGCAACCTGGGTAAGAAGAGCAAGCACAGCAGCAGCAGCCTTGAGGAGGAGGTAGGTGCAGCTGGGCGCCCCCTTGGGGAAGTGGGGCTGGGCTTGGTGCCGCGGGTGCTTGAGGGCCAGGCTGGGCATCTGACCTCTGCTGTCTAAGGCTCCCGGCAGCCCACACTACCATTCACCCCCCCCCCCCCCCCCCCCCCCCNCATCTCATCTCATCTCATCTCATCTTAGTCACTTTTTCAATGCCATCGTAACTTTGAATGGTCACTAAATGAACTGTTGTTAGTCAAGGATTACCATGATGATGACACCTACAGCAGGAGTTTTTAAACTCTGAATCACATTGAGAAAGGCAAAATTCCAGTGTATTGCATTAGGAGGAACAATTTAGCTCATCTAATTTATTTCCTATTAGATTTCCTCTTACAGAATTTCTCCTAACATAAGAAAACATTCTAAACTGGCACTCACCATGTTTCTGTAGAAAATATTCAATCTCAGAGCATATTACAGCTTTCACCTGTTGTTCTGCAGCATACCTGTTGCAAGTATCAAGCAGGTCTGCTCATATCTCCTATGAACAGACATTAAAAGAAATCTGCATAAAACAGAGCCTGAGTAAACTTGAAAATTTAGTATTGAAAGCAATGCATCTGAAGAACCTACTAGGCCAGGGGTGTCAAACTCAATTTCACTGAGGGCCACATCAGCATTGTGGATGCCCTTGGGGGGCCGAGTGGGTGTGGCCAGAGTGGGTGCATCATACTGGGTGGGTGTGGATGGAGTGGGTGTGACCTACTGGGTGGTTCTACATCATTCGCATCAAGGGGGCCTGTGGGGGCCTGGGCAGGAGTGGGACAGATCTGAGGGTCTCTGGCAGAAGGGGGTGGGACCAGGGTAGGGGCCAAGGCATGGTCCACTGGGGCAAGTGACAAGATGGCCACCACAAAATTGTACATTGGCTCCTGGCTGGCTTGGGCCAGGGCCAAGGCAGCGGGGGATGTTCCCTCACTGTTTCCAGAATGGCTTCGCGGGCCACATGAAACCACTTCGCGGGCCGCATCCGGCCCCTGAGCCTTGTGTTTGACATGTCTGTACTAGGCAATTAATAGTAATGGCCAGGCAGAAATGAAATAAATGTCTGCTAATTATATATTTATGTGAAACAAGTGCTGAGGTTACAGAAAATATACCCGACAACATGAATGATGTATTCTGGGTCAGTAACCTGTAATTAAGGAAATTCTCTTGACTGGATTGAATGTGGGGTGTTCAGGACGACAATGCTTAAGAGGAAAAATATTATGTATTTTGAACTGGGTAAAGATAAGTAGATCTAGGCCTTTCAATAATTTACCTTAATGCAATGCTCTTTGTTAAAAAGAGCATTGCATTTGTTATTAAAAAGGAACTTTAGCTTTTCACACATTTATGCATATTTATTTCTGTATATTTAATTAGCATAGACAGTAATCCATAGACAATTATCTGGTGCTTTCCAGATAATTTGAATTATTACTAAATCACTTGCCATTGGCCATGTTGGTTAGAGTGTATGATATTTTAAAGCTCAAATATCTGTAGCAGCTTTCCCGCACTTGGGGATATCTACCAAATGGGTTAATTTCACCTTTCAAGAATCCGTAGTCATGTGTCTGGAGATTTCCTAGAACAGTGATGGCAAACCTTTTAGAGACCGAGTGCCCAAAAACTGCCCCATCCCCGCTCTGCCTCCCGCCCTGCCTGTTCCGCCCCCACCCGCCCCCTGCACCACCCACCCAGCCACGCACCACCTCCATGGTCCGCCGCAGATCGCTCAGGCAGCCCTGCAGTGCCATGGCAACCACGCCCTCCACCCTCACCCCGCAGCATCATCTGCACGCTATGGGACACGAGGCTGGAGTCTTGTCCCTGCTGCCCAGCTATGTCCTTGGCTGCGCTGTTCTGCGCGGGCTGTGCCTGGGGGTGACTTTCCTCCAGGAAGGTGCTGGTGAGGAGGGGGCTGCAAGAGGAGGTGGGGCTGAGGCGACAGCGCGCGTGCCCACAGAGAGGGCTCCGAGTGCCGCCTCTGGCACGCGTGCCATAGGTTCGCCACCACTGTCCTAGAATATCAGTAATTCATGCCCTAGTCATCTCTTGTTTGGATTATTACAATGTGCTCTACATGGGGCTACCCTTGAAGAGTATTCAGAAGCTACAATTTGTCCAGAATGTGGGTGCATGGACTATTCTGGAGGCCTAGGGTGGCATGTGTAACACCACCGTTATGCAAGCTGCACTGGCTGCTAATTTTCTTGTGGGTCCAATTTAAGGAGTTGGTCATCTCCTATAAAGCCCTGCATTTAATATTTTATCATTTTAATTGTTTTATATTATAATCATTTTTATATCTCTTTGTTTTATTATACTGTAAGCTGCCCAGAGTCATCTTTTATCACAAGAATGGGCAGCACATAAATTTAATAAATAAGTAAATTGAGGTTCACATATCTGGAGGAGATCCAGTTGTTGGAGATAGTTGATAGGGGAAATTACCCATCCTCCCCAGATAGACACATAATCATTGGTCATTTTAAGGAAGAAAGGGAGGGAGGGAGGGAGGGAGGGAGGAAGGAAGGAAGGTACAAAATAAGTCAAAGCCTTTATGGCTCACAACTCTAACCCACTGAAAGTCTCCTGATTGTGGTGGACAAATGTTGTAAACAAATAGAAGACAAAGGATGATTCCTGAGCTTCAAAATGAATTCCTGTGTAAGATTAAAGGCATGTTTTTTTTAATGGAGTGGTGGGAAGAGGCAGAAAACTGGGGAAGACAGAAAGAGTGGTGAGTAACTGCCAAAGTTGTTGGAAGTCTTTTCAATGTGGTCAGAGTATAGAGCAAATACTGCACTGTACAGCAAATTACAGGTAGCCCAGATGATTGGGTCATTGTGGGAGTTCCCGTCTTCTACAATGTCTAGGATTCTCATTACTGTGTCAGCCGGGTTAATGAGGCAAGGATTAATCCCTTCGTTGGAGATATAAATATTATTATTCTATTACACATATTTGTACTGATAAAAGGGGATATTTGTAACTTAGGATTGAACTGAGGGGTCTTTGGTGCTCTCTAGCTTGGTGGTTTTCTTGCAGACATTTCATTATCAAACTAGGTAGCATCATCAGTGAAATATGCGTATATTACACATAATTATGTAATCCACTATACAGCTGATTAAAATAAAGGGATTTGTTTTCCAAGTTATGCTGTGCTTTTTGAATTTTTAAAGAAGTTGCTAGGAGTGCTATGTGCACATGTTGTCCATGTGTTTGGAAGAAAATTTTTTGCTTATGAAAATGAAGCTCTGAGATTCTCTTTGCCGTGAGTTTTTTTGTCTTCTGGCCTGGATTTTCTGTTGCTGAGCTTTCCATGGATCTTCTCAGGATTTGAAATCATACCAGAGGTATTCAGAACAGATAAAAAATGTCATCCAGCTAAGCCAGATGCCAGAAGAAAAAGGAATCCTTAATCGTCCCTTTATGTGATTATTTTCAGAAGCTCCATTTCTCTACTAGCATCACGTATAGCAATAGCAATAGCATTTAGGATTATATTCCGGTTTTACAGCACTCTCTGAGCAGTTTACAATGTAGAAGCATTATTTGCATATTGCCCCCAACAATCAGGGCCCTCATTTTACTGACCTTGGAAG
>NW_015394872.1:11559-13257 GCF_001527695.2 Protobothrops mucrosquamatus
AAAAAGGAATCCTTAATCGTCCCTTTATGTGATTATTTTCAGAAGCTCCATTTCTCTACTAGCATCACGTATAGCAATAGCAATAGCATTTAGGATTATATTCCGGTTTTACAGCACTCTCTGAGCAGTTTACAATGTAGAAGCATTATTTGCATATTGCCCCCAACAATCAGGGCCCTCATTTTACTGACCTTGGAAGGATAGAAGGCTGAATCAACCTTGAGCCCTGTCAGGATCGACTTCCAAGCTGTGGTCAGAGTTTGCCTGCAATACTGCACTTTAACCACTGTACCACTAGGATCAAAGATGGAAATAGAGATAGGGTTTTGCATTTATGTTACTTACATTATTAATTCTTTAATACAATTATATCGTTCAGGTTTTGCACAAAGTAGAGACTAAATAGAGTGGCTAATGAATTATACAGAAAATACAGTCAACACAGTCAAACGATCCTTCCTAGCATCCACTCAGCAATACAAATACGAAATGGAACCCATAAAACAGAGCAAAAGAAAATAAGCAAAAAAAAATAAAATAAAAATCAAAATGTAAGAGATCAGAGTCACACTTATTTTAACTTATTTATGGCCTAAATGAGCAAAGAGAGTGAGATTGGCGAGTTTCTTGATATTGTACATTCCATAAGATGGACATTCCTTGTGGAATAACACATTATGGTGTGGCAAGTTGAACCTGACAGAGAACTAAAACCCTTTATTTTGCTGCTATCTACTGTGCTAGAGATAGGGCTTCCCTGAGACATGCACTGGAAGTCACATAAGAGAAGACAATTATGGGTCCCAAATTATTTTGGGTTTTAGAATTGATGATGGGCATCTTGGACTGGATTTGGAACTAGCAAATCAAGTATTGAAGGAATTGACGTAACATGTCATATAGAATAGCATTACAATTTAAAACAAATACCCAAATATCTGTTTAGAATTCCTTCAGAGCTATAAAGGGTTTGAAGATGGCTTCCTATCACTTGTATTTAAGCAAAACGTTTTGGACTCTCTCAGAACATTTGTAACTATGACAAGATTGGCCTTTTCAAGAAAAGGTCACACTGAACCGACAAGATGAAGAACTATGTTGCATTATTGATATTCTTTGATAAGCACACATGGTCTTCCCATTTCTCCTGTCCTGTTCTGGATGATCACATTCATCTTACTTGGTGCTTTCCTGAGGTTCTTAAAATACTGTCTGATATTTGATGAGGGAAAGTACCTAATTTTCCTATTCTTACTTGTCCTCCTCCCTTGAGAGTAAGATGTGGTAATTGAGGTATTTAGAAGTCATTTCGTCCCTTTTGAACTTTTGATTATTTTCATACTTTCTGAATTCAGGCAGGAAGGGAATAAAGATCAAATGGATGAAAGCTACGTCAGAATCTGGTGGTGAGAGTGGTATCTTGGACCGGCCTTTGTGCTTCAAAGAGTTTTGAAAAACTGTACAAGCTTTTTTTGTTTTTTTGGTGAACAAAGCCTTTCATAATTTAAATTCCTTTATGATTTAAGAGACAGCTTGTTGTTACAAGTGTGTATGATGGAATCTTTTCAGATAATCACGAAGAGCATGCACTTCAACTAAAGGTTTACTAGCTTGTTTTTGTAAAGTGACATTGGGAAACTACATAAAAGCAATGCGGAAACATTAATAAACCCTCTTTTTATTGGGAGAACATAACAT
>NW_015394872.1:14936-18645 GCF_001527695.2 Protobothrops mucrosquamatus
CCCCCCCCCCCCCCCCCCGCATGGCCTGAGAGGAACAGTGAGGCTCCTCCAGTGGACCATGCCTTGGCACTTGCCCCTTCTGCCAGAGACCCTCAGATCTGTCCCACTCCTGCCCAGGCCCCCACAGGCACCCTTGATGCGAATGATGTAGAGCTGGCCATGCCCACCCAGTAGACCACACCCACTCCATCCACGCCACCCAGTAGGCTGCACCCACCCTGGCCACACCCGCCTGGCCCCCCGAGGGCAACCGCAATGCTGATGCGGCCCTCAATGAAATTGAGTTTGACACCCCTGCTTTATAATATTACTACCATGATCTAAAACTCATTGCTGATTTGTATTGTTTTTCTGCTCTGAAAGGGTGTTGGGTTAGAAGAAGGGTTATTTCTTTTATACAACAAAGCAATCTACAGTGTAAAGGTAGTCCTCGACTTACAACAGTTCGTTTAGTGACTGAAGTTACAACGGCACTGAAAAAAGTGACTTATGACCGATTTTCACACTTATGACCATTGCAGCATTCCCACAACCACGTGATCGAAACTCAGATGCTTGGCAACTGACCCATATTTATGACGGTTGCAGTCTGACAAGCACAGTCAATGGGGAAGCCAGATTCACTTAACAACCATGTTACTAACTTAACAACTGCAGCTATTCACTTAACAACTGTGGCAAGAAAAGTCGTAAAATGGGGCAAAATTCACTTAACAAATGTCTCACTTAGCAACAGAAATTTTGGGCTCAACTGTGGTCATAAGTCAAGGACTACCTGTATCTACATTCTTTAAAATTACATATGCATATGCTTTGTTAGACTAGAATCCAATAGATGCCTACTGAATGGGACTCTAGCCTATGAAAGTTTAGTTCAAAACAATTCCTGGTTAATTCTACATACAACACTGTAACTTTTTCTCCAACAAGTCAATATGGTTACCTTTCTGATAGTTTTTAAGGCCAGTTTTTAATCAATGCCACAAGGCTTACTGAGGAAAACAAGTAATGTACAAAAATATATTATAAACTAATAAAATAGTTTAAAAGTTTAAAATGATTCAGATACTAGTAACAATGATATTAATGCTGAATGCTGAAGCGTTACTTTAGCATTTGATTCCAAAATCCTATAATAGTAGGGATCCTTCATCTGAGATATTAGAAAATTCAGCAAAATAGTAGATACTGTATATCACCAGCATGCTGCATGTGCCTGTTGAAGAACTGAAATGAAGCAGAATTGTGATACAAGACATGGAAAGCAAAATGCTTTAGGCCATGTTCATGTCTTTCAAAAAACAAAACAAAACCAAAACACAATAATAGATGTGGTGTGGAATTTTTTCTCCCATTGACTTCGACAGAAAAACAAATATATAAGTCACATCCACAATTTTTGTCATGATAGAACATAAGATATCCTCATTTGCAAACATATGATCTTTTGTAACTCAGCTTTCCCAGGCTAAGTTGGGATATGGTGAATTGTAGATGACAAAGTGTGGGTTGGGCAGGCTGAATTGTAGATGACACACGTTTAAAGGACCCCCAATTAAGGAAGGATGCTGTTATAGCATCTGCCAGATTTTTTGCAGGGCAATAGCAATAATTCTAGGTTGCCCTTGTTTAACCTCTATTAAAGAACATGCTTACAGGAAAAGCAGATGACTAGAATAACCTAATGACCTTCATGATTGAATAGAGATTGAATCTGATTCACCTCAAGTCTCGGTCCAAAATTCTAACTAAATCTGACCCAGGCTTGCTACCTTCTCTAATCTATAATATAGATGTGGTAAAAACAGAGGCTGAAAGACATGTAGCTTACCCAAAACTCCTAATAAATTAAAAATTAGTTAAAATTATTATTACTTCCTGTTTCATAGGTCATAATATAATCCTAACCCGGATGTCTTGCTCAAGAGCACCAATGGTGCTTACTCCTAAGTAACACTCTGGAGATTGAAAGGAAGTTACGGCATTTATGGGAATGGTTTCAAAGCAGCCATAGAAAAACATCTGCACTTAGAGTATTTCACTATCTACTTAACAACATTTTTAAAAAGCCAATGCAAAATCTTCATTCTGAATGATTCTGGCATAGCTGATGTTAAAGCGATTGCAATTTATTTTTTGAAAAGGAGCACTAGATGGCGCCAGCGAGCCTTTCACAAATTTGCAGAAAGGTCTGAATCGAGGAGCCTGTCTGACGGAGTTATATAAATAATTCTTTTAATTTGAAAATTGCTCCCATATGGTAATCACTTAATTACACTTTTTCTAATTAACAGTATATTAATATACTGTCCTGCTTGTGAGTGTGTAAACTCTTCTTCTCTTTCTTGTTTTATCCCTACATAAAAATAGTATATCTGAATAATCTGGTCAAACTGTTAATCAAAACTTAAAAATGGGTGGGAACCTCTGGCCCACTTTATATTGCTAAATTATGATGCCCAGCATTCCTCGCCATTGTCCATGCTACCTGGGGCAGATAAACAGTCCCAGTTTAGCAACATCCGGTGGTTCACAGTTCTTCTACTTCTTTTGCAGGTTGCTTAGAATAAAAACCCAACCCTATTGCCACAATTCTAGGCCAGCCACATCCCAAATAGGTGTAGCTGAGCTGCTGAGCTCCTGTACCCTTGTCTTGTTATAATCTGAGGGATAATTGCAAAACATTTCAAAAAGGCAATACAACTTCTTTCTCATGACTCCTGCATTGTTGATTATGGAGAAAAGTATCAGGGTCCAGGATTTAAGTCCTCTGGCATCTTATGTACGGCATCTTCTACTACTATGAGCCCTTGAGACTCATGATTGTATAAAGGTGAAAGTAAAGATTTCCCCCTGTCCATTGTGTCTAACTCTTGGGAGCACCTCTTGTTTCTTAGCTGAGGGAGCCAGCATCGACCGAAGACATTTCTGTGGTCAAGTGGCCAGTATATTTATACACTGAGGTGTATAGCTGTTATCTTCCGACCGAAGTGGTACCTTTAGTGGTATCTTCATACCTTGAATTGTATAATAATAGAGAAAACATGTATATACATACTTAAAAATTTATTGAAAGTAGGGATTTGCAGAGACCTCTGTGTTAAGTCACAGTAGTCCAGATCTAGAATGAAATTCAGAAAAAAGGAACTTTATTCTTCCATAGTCTAACACTGGGAAAACAGAAATGGTTATTTCTTAGCAGAATGAATGAAATTGATATGAAAGCTATTTAAGGGAAAGAAATGTACAGTATTTGTATTTCATAGAAATTGATGTATGGGTTTTCACTTACTTTCACTTAAAATTGATTTTTCAAAATTGCTTATAATATTAAGCTATGACAGATTCAGTGGAGAGTAATAATAATCCCATGTAGTGCAAAACACCTGTAGCAAATTTCAAGCAGGTTAAGGCAGTGGTGGGATGCAAATATGTGAACAACCAGTTCTCTGTGTGGATGCCACTTCTGGAAGTCCATTCTGGGCCTGGGCAACAAACAATTAGCTACCGGTTCTGCCGAAGTGGTGCAAACTGGCTGAATCCCACCACTGGGTTAAGGTTCTTATATACCAGTGTTGCTGATGGTTAGGACTTGAGAAGGAAATGTAAGAGATGCACTCTCTCTCCTAAAACTTCTGGTCAGATCTGGGCATCCCCAGGGGAGCAGAGCAAAACAAATTAGATGCATGTAAGATGTTACCACACAAAT
>NW_015394873.1:0-5018 GCF_001527695.2 Protobothrops mucrosquamatus
TTTCCTGATATTTCCCTTTTTTTAACCTGTTCCTTTTTATATTTAGATATGTAGCTTCAGAGGGTTTAAAAGAATTTCTCACCTAAAACTTCCCTGTGAGCAAGATTGCATGATTACATTGCTATCCTGGGATGTCTGTAAGATATGGTAAAAAAAAAGTGAAAGATGACAATGTAATCAAAGCTCAACTTTTTTTTTTTTAACCACACACTGTGGATTCCCTTATAACTTCACCTTATATCTCAGGGCTGGCAAAAGGTTTGTTAACTTCATGTTCTTTAGTAAGCTTGGCCATTATTATCTGCCTGTGATGCCAATATATATTCTGCCAGCCAGACCTAAGCACTAGTCCCTTTGAAAGTGTATCCATCACGGTTCAGATTGGACAAATATTTGCCAAGAATATTTGTTGCCAAAAATTGTTCTCCCATCTTTTAAAATGGCTAAAGTGCTACATTATTGTTAATATCAATATGGTTTGTTGCACAGTTAGCCAGGTGTTTAAACTGCATTTGGCATTTTTATCCATCTATTTAATCTTTCCCAAGAACCTGGGATAGGCAGATGTTGTTTGATGGTGTTAAAACAGACATGTCAAACACAAGGCCCGGGGGCCGGATGCGGCCCGCAAAGTGGTTTCATGTGGCCTGCGAAGCCATCCTGGAAATAGTGAGGGAATGGCCCCCGCTGCCTTGGCCCTGTTCCAGGCCAGCCGGGAGCCAATGTACAATTTTGTGGTGGCCATCTTGGCACTTGCCCCGGTGGACCATGTCTTGGCACTTGCCCCGGTCCCACCCCCTTCTGCCAGAGACCCTCAGATCTGTCCCACTCCTGCCCAGGTCCCCATAGGCACCCTTGACGCGAATGATGTAGAACTGGCCATGCCCACGCAGTAGGCCACACCCACTCCATCCACGCCCACCCAGTAGGCCGCACCCACTCTGGCTGCACCCACCCGGCCCCCCAAGGGCAACCGCAATGCTGATGCGGCCCTCAGTGAAATTGAGTTTGACACCCCTATGTTAAAAGAATCATCATAGGATGTAAGTTGTTCCAATTAAGGTTGCCTTTTGCAATTGACTGGTGATTTTGTCAGTGCAAATGGTGTTCAGGTGGTGTTCCAGATATTTTGAGATTGCACCTAAAGTGCCTATTAATATTAGTACTATCTTTGCTTTCTTTTGTTACAGGCATTCTGCTTCTATTTGCAGGTCTTTGTATTTTGTGTATTTTGTGTATTTTGTGATTTTCTTCAAAATTTCAAGAACTGAAGTGGAACAACTTGCCTCCAGAAGTTGTGAATGCTCCAACACTGGAAGTTTTTAAGAAGAGATTGGACAACCATTTGTCTGAAATGATATAGGCCAGGGTTTCTTGCCTAAGCAGGGGGATGGACTAGAAGACCTCCAAGGTCCCTACCAACTCTGTTATTCTAATTCTAATCCTCTTCTCTTTGCTGTCTCCAGGTATTGCCATCTCCACTATCCAGACTTTTTTTTTTTTATCAACAATTGTTATGTCCCAGAATACTTTAGTTTCTTCATTTTTTATGACTTTCTCTATTTTGTTGTCCCACCAGTTCTTGCTTGCAGGCAAATGGTATTTCTTGCAGATCTTCCAATGCACCATAGTTGCTATTTTGTCATGCTGTTGCTTGCAGTCAGTCTGTGCAATCTTTTTCCAGCAGTTAACTGGTGATTCACTACTTCTTCATCTTCTTTGCATATTATTATAGTATTATGGTTTTAATAAAAGAAATATTCTTTATAGTCTCCTTCATAAAAAGCTTCTTTTTTATTCTTATCCATCTCCATTATTCAAGCTGCATTCTAGTTGTATTTCTCTGGGTGGTACAATAGTTGAGCCCAGAACTGCACTGTTTCTTCTTTGTCACATTTTGACTGGTTCATTGCAGCCTCTCCATTGATGGATTGATGGAAACATTTCTGAAATTGCAGATTTTTGCCTATAGTCTTCAATTCAAGCTTCATATCTTCTGATCTTCCTGGTTATAGCTGTTATTTTCTGCTTTCTTATTTCCAATGCTTCTTTAACCTTCCTAGTTTCTAGGTGATATTTCTTGATAAAGTATTCTTTAGTCTTATTCTTCAGCTTTTTTTCTTTCATCTGTTCTAGCTCCCTTGCATCTGATCTTAGCCTGCTGATCTTATTTTCCAGCTTCATTTTCCTTTTAGATGACATGGATTTTTTTTTTTGCTGATTTAGCATCCCAGGTATTCAATTATAATTGCAGTCATGTTTTACATTAGTTGGTTTGTTTCTTGTAATGAGCTGGTGCTTATATTTGATATTATAGTAGTGGCATCTTTAATTACTTCTGCTGACTGCTACTTTGGAACAAACTTCAACCCAGGGAACCTTATTCTGTTGTTTTTGCACTGTTTTGGATGCTTGTTTCAATTCTTTTTTGGTTAATGTTGTTTCTGAGGAGAAGGCAGAGGGGATGATGCCTGATTTGAGAATGAAAACAACTTAAATAGCTATGTTGGCTTCTTGTACTGTTATTCTTTGTTTCAGTTCTTCTACTAATTTAGTTGGAGGGCTTTGTTCTTTCTGAGGCAGAGGAAAGGGTGACAGGTTTCTAAATGAAAACAACTCTATATCTCTGCTGGATTCCTCTACTGCCAACTCCTCCTGCTTTATTTCTACAGTCTGAGCTGCTACTGACAAGGCTTTGATTTCTTTGCCCTGGGTAGACCTTTGCAGTTCTTCCAAGTCTGCTTCTGTGAATACTTTATTTCATATTATAAATCAATGTTGATCTTCTAGCTTCTGTTCTGTTATTTTGGATTCTGAATTTTGTTCCTTCCAGAACTGGTGCATTCTTTTCAGATACCTTCTTCTTATTGGGCTTAATTGGCAATAGCAGATAATTACTTGTTTTCAATATTTGTATCTTTGTGACGGGTAAACCTTCCAGTAGTCTTGCTGTCCCAGGATGCTCATCCAACAGTTCTGTAGGTCACTTATCATCAGATATTCAGGAACTCCAACATCTAGCACAGTCCTTATTGACCTGGGTAAGGACCAGTCTGGTAAGGGTTTCAGTAAATTACATCTTGCATTATTTTTTATTGAGGAGATGCTCTTCATCTGGCTTTTCTGATGAGATCTGTCCATATGGTTGAACCTCTGGCATAGCTCTCTTCCTCAGAGCATGCAAGTCCCACACCACAACAAGGGAGTGCCTCTCTCGGGGATTATTATCGCTATGGTTTGTTGCATAATCAGCGAAAAGTTTAAAATGGGTTGGTCATTTTTAATCTACTTACTCTAGACCTGGGATAGACAGATGTTGTTTCATAGTGTTAAAGCTATTGTCACATGATGTTCCAAGCAAAGCTATCTTTTGCAATTTACCAATGGTGAATTTGTCAATGTTGATGATGTTCAAGTGGTGCTCCAGATGGGATTGCACCCAAGGTACCTATTACTATTATCTTTGCTTTCTTTTGCCACGGTTGTATTTTTATTTGGGGGGAGGTGTCTTTGTATTTTGTCATTTTCTCCAGGTCTTCCTCTTCTGTTCTGCTGTCTCCATGTCCACTATCCAGACTTTTTTTTGTCTTTCTTACCAACAATTGTTAGGTCTCAGGTGTTATGCCCCAGAGATTTTAGCTTCTTCGTTTTTTATGATTTTGCCTATTTTGTAAGAACTTCCCACTAGTTCTTACTTGCAGCAAATGGTATTTCCTGTACCATTGTTGCTATATTATTATACAATTTGTCACATAGTCAGCCAGATGTTCAGATTGGATTTGGCATTTTTATCTACCGATCGAGATAGGTAGCTATGGAGGTTTGATGGTTATTATTGTTAGGGATTATTGTTGTTGTTGTTGTTGTTGTTGTTGTTGTTGCCCATTGCCAGCTATTTAAACTGGATTATTATTAGAAGTAAAACAATATTTTAAGATTTATTTCTGAGAAGGGAGATTGCTAATGGAACAATTGTAAAAAAGTTATTCAATAATGAAATCAAAAGATCAATCACTGGTTATCTGGGTCAAGAGAAAGCAAGAAAAAATGTTGAAGTGTCAAAAAGATCTGAAAAATGAAAAAAAATGGAAAAGTGTCAAAAACCTCAGAAAAATGAAGACATGTTCTCAATAGCTATTCTACAAATGTGACTTGTCTTGGTAACTGTAGAATTCTACAATAGTAGAAATTTTCTAAAGCTATTTCTTTGTTTATTTATCAAATTATATTTGTCTCCTCTATTTCTTTAAAACATTTTATCGTACTGCACATGGGATAAAACTGAAATCTAAACCTGTTATAATATTTGAGATTGCCAGGATGTTTTTAGTTTTGTTATTAAACTTTTCCATTTGTAGTATACACAATGCACAGCCATTCCACATTCTTGCTTTATTAAAAATGCCTTAAATAACTTTCCAGTGTGTTATTTAACTTGCCTTGGCATCACTGGGAATTTTTCTGTCCTGGGTTGCCTCAGTTTTCTCCTGAAGCAAGTGCTCCTGCTGAAAATTGGACCTTGGATGTAAAGTAGAAAAGTTATATTACTTCCCTCACCACATTCAGGGTGTTAATATAAACTTGAATGTTATAGTGCTAATTACAATATCTTCAGTTGCACTCCAAACAAATAAAATACAAGTGCTAGTGGATACTATTGTGAAGGGGAAAGTAAGGAATTACATCCAAACAGCATTGCTTGTGGTCCCTTCAGAAATAGACAGAATCCTGTGGCATACCGTGAATGGTGACCAGCCAGGTGGAAAAAAGAACTGTATAATAAACAATATGCTTTGTATCTCCCACCAACTCCTCTATAATGGCCCTCCCAATGGGCCCCTGGGCAAACCACCCTAGCCTCGGTGGCCTTCGGGTGGCCCTTTTGGCGGTCCCGGCGGCCCCGATGGCCTTCCCAGCGGCCCTTGGAGGTTCGGGAGGACCTAAGACCTAAGACCTAAGAACTATCCCAGAGACCAGACTCGTGGGTGTGGCCGAAACTGGACATCTTTGCCCTCCCT
>NW_015394873.1:7981-11310 GCF_001527695.2 Protobothrops mucrosquamatus
GCGGGCCTGACCTAGGGTGAGTTTTAAATAGGGACAATTTTTAACGATTTTAAAGAGCCACAGCTACCAATATTTGGGTTTTAATTGGTTTTTAGTAGGGGAAATTTTTTGTATGATGTTTTAATATGCTGTGAGCCGCCCTGAGTCCCATGGGGAGAAGGGCGGCATATAAATCCTGTAAAATAAATAAATAAATAAAATAAATATGGTTGTTCAGTGTGTTTTGCATTATTGCCAAAGACTTCAAACAATAACAGTACCTGAATTGTGGCTTGCTAGTGAGTTAATCACAATTTCAGAATACTTAACAGAAGCACAAATATTCACTTAGCAGGGCCTAACGTTATATTACACCCTAAGGGTATAAAGAAACAATGACAAGCGGAACTGACTCAGAGACGTCAATGCCAACTACTATATTTCCGACATGTGTTCCTAGAGCAACTTGGTTTTTCTTTTTTAGCATCACCTGGCTCTGGCAATGTCAATCACAATCTTCTGTGCCTATCTTTTCTATTTTTGAAAAAAAGTATTTCTCCCTTTTCCACGCATAATGTTCATATGCTCAAAGTACATCCATCACTCCAAAGGATCTGCTACAATATAGATAGCAAAATCTTATACATGTAATTTCATGCATCATGCAAAAGATGGATATGTGCATTTATTTACTTGAGTTCTTTCTAATGCAGTCCAAAAAGACTTTTGGCAGCTTATAGTCTTATCAGATTACATTAAAACATCCATGGAATAAAACAAAAAGAAATATACACTGTATATAAGAAATAAATGACAACATTCATTATTGGAAAAAACCCTTCTGCTTTCAATAATTTCCAAAAAAGGCAATAAATAAATTTGTAATTCTTACATTTTATTATCCATATTTCTAAAATGATCTGAATTATAGCTTATATTTACTATAGTATGTTTGCTATTTTTGTTTCATGTATATGCAGGAAAATCTACAATTATGAATATGTCATCCCTTTATACTGCTATTTACCAACATTTTGATTTTGCAATGATTGACATACGACAAATTACAAATAATATTTTAAGGATTTATTTTATATAAAGATTTATTTATTCATTACAAATACATAAGTATCATGTTTACAAAGAGGATAAGGAAGCCATGTTGGTCAATATTTTTGCGATATCATTAGTAAATAATTTAGCTTTTAGTTAAACAAAGATACAAAAGGGAAAAAAACAATGATTAAAGTATAAAGGCAATAGTGCTATGAGAGCTTTCCAGACTCTGTAAAAGAAGCAGATTTAATCTTTAAATGCTTGAAATAGAAATCTCTTCACATGTGAATAAGCTCTACTAAATTACATGAGATTTAATTACAAAGAAATACATAATGCAACTGTATGGCTGCATTCTTCTGCTACTTAAGTAAAAGTTTAAAGGCAGTACAGGCATAGTTCTGGGACTTAGGAGATCAGTAATGTTTACAGGCTGGCTTCCATCAGAAGAGATCCAAGGTTAGGAAATTCAGATCCGAGTTAATGGATGTGCCGAAGAAAATCTTAAAGAGATCCCAAGATTCCTGTTAAGCATTTCTTGGCAATCTCTTCTAAGTCTTAAAGATGCTAGTGCTTTGGAATTCATAATTCGTTTAAGAGCGCTCTTTTTATTAATAGAGCTATGCCCTTACCTTTCTGCCAAAAAGACAAGAAACTAGGGCTTCATACATTGGAAATATTTATTGGTTTTCACATAGACTGGGATAATTTATTTTAACATTAATTAATTAGTCTTATTCTGTCATGACTTACAGTGTTGTCAAAAAAAAATTAAAGTTGCAAAGATGCATAAATAGCCATTTCCCTCTCCTTTTTATATCTATTGAGTTTTCATCTGACATGGGATCATGATGATTACAAGAGTCAAGGAAGTTGGCATAGATTGGTATTTCCCTTCTTTTCGTTATATCTTTAACATTAAGGTTACTAGATGTCCAGTAAATGTCCTCCTTTTTGTCCTCATGTATTCCATCCAAAAGGCATAGCCTTAAAATCAAATATTTCCAAGCTTTTTGGATGTTTGATTGGTTTTTTTTAAATTGTACTCTTTTACCAACACTAGTCATTCAAACTTTGGTGTGTTGCATTGCGACTTTGTACATTTTTTTTTCTTTTGCCTACTGACAGACTCAACAGCCTAGTTTTACATTATTCAATCTAGCCCTTTCAAATCTATGATCACTCTAATCTGTAGATTACAGGATTAATACAGTTCCACAGTGAAATTTGAAAAAGCATATTGTCATTGAGTATTGTTAATGTATGATCTTGAAAATAAAGATTTGTTGGAAAACTATTGTGGTTATCAGTCTTTCTGATGCTGAAAAAAATAATTTCGGAAACATGTAGGCCTGAGTACAATCTTCTGCTGTAATTTTTGTTGCAGATGCTAAGAAAGTTAATCAGGGTGATGATTTTAATTAGTTGAATAATGAAACATCTGCAAACAATCAAGTTTTGAGATCACCAAAAACTCCACATCATCATCATCTTTCTCCTCCCCCCCGTGTGTGTGTGTGTGTGTGTGTGTGTGTGTGTAGATGCTAGTGCAAGAGTCTTGGCATAAGCCCAGACATACCTGTTAATGAAATTCTATCCCTAAAATAGTACATAATCCTTCCCATTTCTAAAGAAGAGAATCCCTAAAATTTCTGGCTTCTTTAATATTGCTTTTCATTCATGTCTCATATTTTAAAAGAGATAGCTTGCATATAAATTATCCCTCCTTCACTACTTTTTTCCTGCAAAAACATTTGGGACAAATCCTATCATTTTTTTTAGCAACACGATTAAACATAAATCCTGAGAAGCTGGGGTTGTTTTTTGGGGGACACTTCAGGAAGTGTCTCTATCCAAGTGTGCCCTTTTTAAAAAGCTGATAGCTATGGTATGTGACTGTGGGATCAAGGAATACTGCTCTGTTGCTATATAAACAGAAAAGGAATAACAGAAAACATTATTTTGGTTCTCTCCTGATTCTGTCAAGTCTGCAGTCATTCCCAATTGTTATGCATTTTACTTAGATTGTATGGCTAATAGTGTAAGTACCAGAAGCTGGTAAAATTCTACCTAAAAATGATAGAAGATGACTTAGTTGGACTTTGGAAATATATTTATTCCGATATTTTTGGTGATTAATATTTTATATTATTTTCTTTTAAAAATTCATCATGAAACAGCAATAGAATATAATATTGTGATTGTAACCACCTCGCTAGAGCAACTTTCCAGATTTTGATAAAATGAGTAAATATGCTTTGCAGCTTGCATACTGACTAAGAGGGCTCTGAGCA
>NW_015394874.1:0-2700 GCF_001527695.2 Protobothrops mucrosquamatus
AAGGCCACACTTGGAATACTGCATCCAGTTTTGGTCACCACGATGTAAAAAAGATGTTGAGACTCTAGAAAGAGTACAGAGAAGAGCAACAAAGATGATTAGGGGACTGGAGGCTAAAACATATAAGGAACGGTTGCTGGAATTGGGTATGTCTAGTTTAACAAAGAGAAGGACAAGGGGGGACATGATAGCAGTGTTCAAATATCTCAGGGGCTGCCACAAAGAAGAGGGAGTCAAGCTATTTTCCAAAGCGCCTGAAGGCAGGACAAGGAGCAACGGGTGGAAGCTAACCAAAGAGAGAAGCAACCTAGAACTAAGGAGAAACTTCCTGACAGTTAGAACAATTAACCAGTGGAACAATCTGCCTCCAGAAGCGGTGAATGCACCAACACTGGACGTTTTTAAGAAGAAACTGGACAGCCATTTGTCCAAAATGGTATAGGGTTTCCTGCCTGAGCAGGGGGTTGGACTAGATGACCTCCAAGGTCCCTTCCAACTTTATTATTATTATTATTATTATTATTATTATTATTATTATTATTATTATTATTATTATTATTATTATTATTATTATTATTATTTGCCTCCAGAAGTTGTGGGTGCTCCAACACTAGAGGTTTTTAACAAGAGATTGGACAACCATTTGTCTGAAGTGGTAATAGGGTTTCGTGCTCAAGCAGGGAGTTGGACTAGAACACCTTGAACGTCCCTTCCAACTCTGTTATTCTTATATTATCATGCAAAGTTGTGTAGCATTTTTATTATGTAAAGTTGCCTATTATGTAGAGTCTCTCTCTCTCTCTCTCTCTCTCTCTCTCTCTCTCTCTCTCTCTCTCTCTCTCTCTCTCTCTCTCTCTCCCCTGAGGACCACATTTTCTTGGGAAAAATCTGTAATAGGCCACATATTAGTAGTGGTGGTAGCAGGCTAATGTTAAGCTAACCAGAATCTAAAAAGGGGAATGCCCCCTAGTCTTTCTCATTTTGACTCCCTCTTTTTTTTCTTCCTCATTCTGGCATCCCCTCCTCTTCACCCGTCTGGTACTAGACTCACAATAATTGCTCTTGTATATCCAGTCAGTTTTTGAAATTAGGATAAGGAAAAATATATAATAGATATAATAGATTACCTTTCTGATTTCACCTGTTAGCAATCTGAATTCTTAAAATTATTTGGTTTTGGTCCAGACAATCTTCTTCTAAACTTTCTTCAGAGAATGCACCTCTGAATCTAATCCTTTACAGGCAAAATTGAGATCAGGGGATTGCATCATTGGGCATTTTCCATTGTGCCAAGTCTCAGTTTTGCAGCAGCAGAAAGCTAGGACCTGGCATTATGGAAAGTTCCCAGTGCTGGAGTTGACTGACTGGCAGTGGCCCAACGTATTTCCCCAGCAGATCTAAAATCACATCTGCTGAAACATTCTCTCTCTCTCTCTCTCTCTCTCTCTCTCTCTCTCTCTCTCTCTCTCTCACACACACACACACACACACACACGTGTGTGTGTGTGTGTGTGTGTGTGTGTGTGTGTGTGTGAGAGAGAGAGAGAGAGAGAGAGAGAGAGAGAGAGAGAGAGAGAGAGAGATTGGAAAAACTGAAATGTTTTCTTAATGCTTGTAACATTTAGTTAATCCCAATAAAACAATTGTCTAGCCTCAGGCTGTCCAATCTTGGCAACTTTAGAACTTGTGGACCTCACTCCCAGAATTCCCCAGCCAGCAACCTTCACGGCCTAGTGTCTTCCAGATGCATAGCACTTGTGCCTAGATTGGGAATGCTCAGACTGGGGAAGGATGCCCTGTGTATCCCCTACTGGATAAATATTATTTCCTTTGCTGTTATTTAAAACTATTCCTTCTGATTGCTTCTGTTTTATTTATGTATATATCTTTATAATGGAACAAAGCATCAAAAGTCTTGTGGCTAGGAATTCTTGCATCGGACAAGCAACGTTATGTTTACAAATACTTCAGATATTAATTCTTTGTATTTCTCAAGTTCTTGTTCCATTTTCCAGAATATCCAGTGTATAGAAATGTGCAGCCCTGCCTGCTTCCCTTGCCCCAACCATTCAAACGGGCTCGGTGTAATTGGATTTTGCACTTGCTATAATACCTGTGGCCCACAGAAATAAATAAATAAAAATCGGACCAAAGCCAAACAACCATCATCATGACAGCAACCATAATAATTAAAGGACAAACATTTTCCTGATATTGGGTCTCCACATTCTTCCCTAGATTCCAATATCGGCTGAAAAAGGGTGATATATATTAAAGTGAGTGGAGTCTGTTTCTTTAAGACAAGCTCATAAATCGTGAAAGATCACCACTTCTTTTCAAAAGAGTCTGCACGGTCTGAGTTTCCCTTCTGGGTCAGTAAAGGCATTGAAGTTTTAATGGCATGCCATGGCAGATTACACGATACAGCTGTCCCAGCACCGTGAAAATTAAGTTATGCCCCGTGTCAGCAAGGGTTTTTTTTTCCCTCCTCTTTCCCTCCCTTCCCCCTCTCCTCTCCCTCTCTTTTCTTTCTTTCTTTCTCTCCCCCTTCCCCTTATTTCATTCCTTTTTCTACTGAAAAGTGCACATCGAGGCAGAAATTCGGAAGACCGGAGGGAGCCATGACTGCCTCACTGCTGTCAAGCTTCAGCTATTGAGCCTTAGTAAATGGAGCTGATGGGGCCTGAGTGAAGAATCATC
>NW_015394874.1:3589-6476 GCF_001527695.2 Protobothrops mucrosquamatus
CTCGGACCCCCCACCCCATTAGATTCCTCTCCTGCCCCCCTCACATGGCCCATCTCTCAATTGCTAGTTGTTTTAGCTTATTCACCTTCAGCTGCTCAGCATAATCATACTAACCTGCTAGGAGTGAAACCACATGTCTACGTTTATGGAAATTAGGAGCTTTCTAGTAAAACTCTGGTGTAAAGTGTTAAGTACACACGTTCCTAATCCTCCCATGGAGCACGGGGCAGGCTGGCAGGTTCACTTCCTGATCACTCATGAATTCAGAAAGCGTAACAACTTTTAAGGTTCAATCTTAGGAACAGTTTCTTGTAATAAGATGCTTTGAACTCAGCAGAGGTTTCTTTGGAGTGGATTTCCATAAGGTAGGACCATGGAATGCAATCTATACAGAAAAGCAGAGCAATTTGCCAATTGTTGTGAAGCTCCATATTTTTAGTATATTCAGAGATGGCACATACACACAATCTGTGTGTGTGTGGTGTGTGTGTAAACTTTAATTAACTGCAATCAATGTGGATGCTTCTTCATTGAAGGTGGTTATGAATCATAATGGTTCAGATTAGTCCACACCAATATGTTGTTATATCTAGATCAGGGCTCTTCAAACTTGGCCCTTTTATGACTTGTGGACTTCAACTCCCAGAATTCCTCAGCCAGGCACGCTGGCAGAAGACTTCTGGGAGTTGAAGTCCACAAGTCATAAAAGGGCCAAGTTTGAAGAGCCCTGATCTAGATAGATGTTCTTTGATTTCCTACTTCAGGGCTAAGAGAGGATGGCTAGCTGAAATTCAGCAAGCCAGCTTCCGCATCTAATGGAGAACTAGAACTTGGGTTTCCCCACTCTTCTAGTATGTTCTGTATTGTCTCCAATAACCTTTCTGGTGGTCTCACATTTGCCCATTTCTGTTTTTCTGCCAGTGGCAGAAAATTAGAGAAATAAGTTCTCTTAATTCTGACTGACCTGCGCAGTCATTTCCATAGCAGAGAAAAAACAATATTGGACCTTTTTCTATCCATCATTTTAATAGATGAAGAGAAGTCAGGCTTTACTATTAGGAAGTGGGAAGCAGCTGCATTATGAAACAGATGTTGGGAAGAGAAAATACATCTTAAAATGTAACAAATTAATTATCGTTATTTGCAATGCTTTTTTTGTAAAAAAAAAAAAAAAAAAAAAAGGTGCCGGAACTCACACACGTCATACAATCCGCCTTGCCTACCCTACAAGGTTCCATCCAAAAAAGGTGCCGGAACTCCGTTCTGGGAGTTCTATGACAAAAAAAGCCCTGGTTATGTGGATGTGTAGTATGTTTGTACATTAATGTGGATGTGTAGTATGTTTGTACATTAATTTGTACAATTAATAAATAAAATAAAAATAAATCTGTGTATCCCCTGTTTGTTGGTGATCAACTCGGATTGGTTCTGGTTCCAATTGGACTCATCCTAAAAGAGCAGGAGTACAATTTGGGGACCTTATGGACTCATGGTGGAGCTTGTAGCTAAGGTTGCATTGTCCATTTTTAGTTGGGGTGCTCTTTGCAGGCATTTTTGAACTGAAAGACTCTGGCAACAGTGACTTATGCCCCATTTACCTTGCAGAAAAGCTATTGGGACCTGCTCTAAAGGAATGCTTTTGAAGAGCGGCAACTAGTCCAGAATGAAGTGGTCCATATGCTAACTTAGGGTACCTCTGCTATAGCATTGCATATATGCCTCTGTGTCCAATTCAAAGGGTTGATACCGATAGAGGAGAATATTTGCAGCTCAGGATTGAAATTATGTGTCCTTGGTATTCTCTGAGCTCAATTGTTTTCTTGCAGATGTTTCATTAGCAAACTATTTAACATCATCAGTAATGAAACATCAAGAAAACAACCAGAGAGCAGCAAGGACTACTCAAAGTGTTGATTATTAACTTTAAAGCACAAAATGGCTTTGAATTCAAGTATCTACTGTACATGACCATCTTTCCCATCAAGATTTGTACTATTCTGTTGAATCTGTCAAATAGAGTATGCTGAGGTTGACACCCTGTGGGATCCAGTCAGGGTGACGTCTAGGGCCTTATCCCCACTTGCTGGTAGTCCCATCATCAGAATGGACAGACAACCGCTTCCGGAAGCCTGAATCCTTTATCAATCTTCCAAAGTGGTCTCCCAAGCTGCATTTCTCTGCCCATTTCTAAAGCACACTTTTCTAGGTCTGTGTGCAAAATCTTGCTGCATTTGTTGGAATGGCAAAAGGAATTGTGTTGTCATCACACAATAAGCTCTGCCCTTTTGCGATGCAAGTATGTCAAAATTACGTAGAAAAGACACAAGGCTGGTACCATGTCATGATGCTTGCCCACCTCCCCAGTTGATACTGATGAATGTTCCTATCTGTTGGATAGCATGCTTCAATTTGTTCCTTGACTATTTTGCAGAGAAAGGGCTGCTCCTTCAACTAATGCTTAGCATGCATTTTAACACCTCCCTTTAGCCCCCTTTAAAACACTGTTGAAATAGAACAATGACTATTATTTTTGACTACCATGTATTCTAACATGGTATTTTTTTATTACTATTTTTCTTTTTCTGGGCTCCTAGTTTCTCCCCATGCTTTTAAAAATAAGTTTATGGGTGCACCATTTTACACTTTTTCAAGGCCATGCAGTTGTGAAAGAATGAATGTGAGGAAAATTTTTGTGATTGTGCCATTTCAATTCATAGGAAACCTGGATATACCCTTTGAAGTGAAAAGAGCTAAGAAGGTGGCTGTTCTGCTGTGCTAAAGCAAATTCTAAAATCCCTCAAAATTGTCAAGAGTGTTGACAAATAATGACAGGGAATGCAGGGCCAAAGGAATCAAGAGCATCTCCTCTGGACCAAATTAGTCATTT
>NW_015394874.1:9432-11309 GCF_001527695.2 Protobothrops mucrosquamatus
GCCTATAGATTTAGACTCCATCTGGTATAACTGGATTAAAAATCTTTTCTTATTTCAAAGGCTTGATCTCAATAAGGGGTTTGATGTGATGAAATCAAAGTGGCAGGTCTGATTGGAAAACAATTTGATTCAGAATTTCCTAACTTCCACGTCCTTGTGTTGAAGGCCAGGAGTAGGAAAATGGTAGCAAACATAAATATATTAGTACATTGATAAGGATGGACTATATTTAATGCCAGCTAATTTGATGGTGATGTGCAGAATATTTGAAAATATTCATGTAAGTCAAAAGTCAATGTCTTTTTTTCTTTTTCTCCCTCTTTCCCTCACTTTCTTTTCCCTTTCTCCTCCCCATTGTGTTCTACTATTTGCTTTATATTTTGTATTTTACTCTATAATTCAATAAAATGTTTTTAAAAAGAGAAAATATTCATGTAAACCAATCAGAATTTTTTTTGTTCTCCTAGTTTCTCAGGAAATTTTCCAGTTCCAGTAAAATAAGTGAAACAAATATTACTTTTAAAAAATGACTTTCAAAATCAATATTGATGCTGAATTAGAAATAAATGGAAATATAATAGATATTGCATTCCTAATTATTAAACTCTTAGACATGTGCCAGGCTACTTATTACTTTGAGATGAATTGAAATATTTAACATAATCATTAGTTAGTATTACAACTGATGCTAAAAGGCAGGGCTGCCACAAACAGGTGTGCAAGTTGTGCACTGCTTAAAGGTGCCGTGACATGGGTGTATGTGTGTGTGTTTGACAATTTAATTTTTAAAAATCAGTTCTCCATTCCAAACACTAACTGTGTGTGCTTCCTTAGGTCAGATTTCACATCTTCTGAAACTAGTGTTGTATATTAATTCAGAGAAACTGTATGTACAATACTAACTGAAACCATCATTGCCTGTACACATATTGTTACCGTTCCAAGGAAATGTATTCTAATAAATACAATCTGTGCCGAGTTGTTGTCCATGCAGTGACAAAACAATAGCCCTCTGTCTTTCCATTGGTTCTCTACGTTTAAGCTTATTCTAAACATCCTGCCTGGTCCTGGCAAATAAAATTATTAAGGGGAAGGGTGGCACACAACTTTTTGCATGATGGTACTTTATATGTCAGCTGTGTCCCTGCTACACTGGAAAGGATCATCACTAGATCAGTGATGGAGAGCCTATAACACACGTCAAAGATGATATGTCATGACATTTCAGGTGTCATGCCAACGTTCAACGACACCCGACAACAACTATTCTCAAAAGCACACCTTTTGTTGCATGGTTTTTGGAGGCTGTGGGCATTGCGCAGAATGAGATGTGTTCTTGAACAGCTTCCGGACGCTCTGGAAGTCACACCAGAGGACCATGCTCTCGTGCTGCCTTTGAAAATTGTGTGAGAATGGAAGATGCTTTCATGCAAATTTTGGAGGCTAAGGAGGCTTTGCAAGAATGGGGTGTGTAGCCTCTGCAGCATACAGATGCAAGAGGTCGTGTAGCCTCTGCAGCATACAGATGCAAGAGGTCTGTGATCTCACATGGCCTCTGGAGCTTACAAAAATTGTGTAAGAATGGGGTGTGCTTTGGCACAATTTTTGGAGACTGTAGAGCAGTGGTTCTCAACCTGTGGGTCGGGACCCCATTTGGGGTCGATCAACCATTTCATGAGGGTCGCCAAGCAAGGCTGTCCGCCATTTTTTTTGTCCGCCATTTTTTTCCCCTTTTCCAGCGGGTGCCTTACCTCCCTTGGGCTGGGCCAGCTGGTGGTCGGCCTGCTCCGTCTCTGCCGCTTGCCAGCTACGCCTCGGCCGGCGCAGGGGGCGGAACCACGCATGCGCAGCGCTCCCGGGCAGGGAAAGTCCTCGAC
>NW_015394875.1:0-4948 GCF_001527695.2 Protobothrops mucrosquamatus
AGATAACATTCTATTTATTCTGAAGAGATGTCAGATCCTTTATATCAGCGGTCCCCAACCTTTGCGGCTTGGTGGCCTGGCTGAGGGGTGGAGAGGGGAACTGGGCCACATGAGTGGCATGCCAATGCGCATGCACATGCAGCTTGACTCACACATGTGCACCAGCCCGCCACTCACGTGAGTCAAGCAGCACATGCACACAGCCCGGTTGCAAATAGGGCACAGCCTGGTTATTGACCATGGCCGGGGTTTGGAGACCCTTGCTTTATATAAATTGGAATAGTAATAATGAAAGGTTTCTGTATTTCTAAATTAATTGTTATAACTGTGTCATCCCCCTGGAGTTTCAAAATCATCTTCTCTTTTTCATTCCTTAATACTGGTATATACGCCAAACACCTTGGTTTATTTGCATGTTCGAGGTTCTTTTGTTTAAGAGTGTTCACTTTATTATCTAATTATCTAAACACATAGATAATAAATTTGGTTTAGAATGTTTATCTTTGTGGGTGATTTTCTAAATTCTTCTTTACTTTTAATTTCCTGTAAGATTTCCCAGATTTTTCCTGGACTTTCTTTTTCAGTTTGCTTGCATTCCATACTCTTTTTATGTCTGTACCTTTGTTTAGGTTTTTGTCAGACAATTCTGTTAACTTCTCTTTGACATCTTTACTATCCAATCTTTCTGTAATAAAGTTTCATTAAGTGTCCATCTAAAGTTTTCTGATTTCTTTGTTAAAGTCAATTCAACTGGATTGTGATCAAGGAAAGACTTTGAGGCCAGAGTAACTAATTTTTTTGAAATTCTTATGTTTATTTTGAAAATGATTGGTGAAAAATAAGTATATTTTCTAGAATTACAATTTTTTTATTTCTAGATATTGACTAATGTTAAATTTTCTGCAAGAAGGACTTTGGCAATTTTCCTTGGATAGTTTTGATAATTCTTTCAGATGTTCTGTCCAATTGTGGAAACACCATAGCATTCCAGTCGCCTATCAGACACCAACTTTGGTACAGTAGAGTTAACATTAGGTCCATCCTATGTTTGTAGAAAGTATTTCTGTTGATTAGTGCATAAATTCCCAGCACACAGGTTTTTTGGCCATCTAGTTCCGTTTCTACCGTTACATATCTACCATCCTGATCAGTTGTTATTGTGGTTTTAATCGGGTTGATATATAGAGCTAAATTCATCTAAATTTTTGTAAAATAAATATTTTACATCTTTATTTCTAATACGTGTTTCCTAAAGGCAAATTATATCCTTTTTTTTTAGATAGTGAAATACTTTTTTTTCCTTTGGGGGGGGGGAGTTGGCTCCATTTATATTCCAGATTAAGCATTTTATTACATAGTTGATGAACTGTTTTTGAAAAGTCCATGTCCATAGCCCTCAACTCCTCATCATTTTTTCTTATTTTTTGCTGGTTATATACTTGTCTCTCAATTTGTTTGGGTCTTTTCCTCTTAATGCCTTTCTGGATCTCTTGTAATTCATTTTTGTATTTCTCTATAAATTCTCTGGCCTTTTGCACAGTATTTAGTCTAAATCTCTTTTATTAGAAGGTAAAATCTATGTCTTCTAACTTTTCCCAACAATATGAGTAGTTTTAATATTTCAGTCAGGAAAGAGTAGTCTTTTCGTTTACATAGATTCTGATAGGAATTTCTTTCAAAATAATTACCTCTACATTGTTGAACTTCAATTTGGATTTGAATTGACATTGGAGGATTTGTTCTCTTGTTACTTTCTTTTTAAAAAATGCACCAACTCAACTCTTGGAGCCTTTCTTATTATTGTGTAACAAGAGTTAATTGTATATATTTTGTCACATATGGAAAATTTTTGGAAATCTACTTGCCAAGCAAAGAAATCAGCCATGGCTTGGGTCATCCTTTCCTGGATGTTTTCATCTGGGTCCTCTGGGTGTTAGCTCCAAGTCTTAAATTTTGATGAAGTTCCAACAGTGACGAGTTATAGAGCTCTCTCAAATTCTGTGCCCGCAACGTGGATATGTTCTTATTCCATCCAGAGAAATTTTCAGAATCCGACTTGCTGAGAAGAGATTCAGCTTCAGACATTCACTGCCAGGTCCACCACATTGGAACATTTTTGGCAATCATATTAATATAGTGATTATTCCAATTTTTATTTTATACTTTAAGATGCTTATTTTAATTATGTTTCTGTTATGTGGCTATTTTTATTGGTATTGTGTGAAAATGAGTACCTCTATAAAAAAACAAATATATGACAAAACTGTAAATGTTGAAATTTAAGTGATCTGAAATAATATTCACATATGCAGGATAATTCAAAATAATATTCACATATGCAGGATAATTCAGAACTGGTGGACCAGACGAAAACTGCGGCAAGAGTATGGTTCACAGCAAAAAACAACTTTACCACAATGGGAAAAAGACTATAACTTGCTGCCTTTAAATTCCTATGGACTCTTTGATGAATACCTCGAAATGAGTATGAACAGTTCTTTCTTTGTTGCCTGATTCTGGTGGTCCAATATAATAATATTGTGTTTTTTAAAAAATAAAATCTTCCAAGATAGTGTTGCATCCATTCTTGTAAGGTTATAAAATTATTTTCAGAGAGATAGCCATTTTGCACCAAAAACATATCTCGTGGCACAGTGATATAAATTTTGAGGCATCATAGACCTATAAGCGTAAATGAAATTAGATTAACCAGGCATGTTGACTCTAATAGTAGATACTATACTTTCTAGCGTTTCAAACTAGCAGAGACAAAGAGGAGGTACTGAAAGGAGAAACTTGTTTGATCTAGAAGCTTAAATTCTTTTAATTATTTTAGAGATGATAAAGCATTGTATATTTTGATTTGTATCTTGATATTTTAAGCAGCAATGTGGTCTGTAAATCTGTACTGTTTATCTTTGGATACACTGTATAGATGATTCCAATCTGTACAGGAAGAAATCTACTCTTATGAATCTGCCATTGTTAGTATTTAATGTTGTGGGTTGCTAAAGGAATGTTTATTTCTGTATAGAAATCATAAGCTTTGTATTCATGCCTTATTCTAACTTTAGTTTTTAATTATTGTACACTTGGTCATGTACAGTATATATAAAATATACGTAACTATTGGTTAAATATGACATTCCTTCTCACATTTTCCTTCTCAGTCCTTCAGTTTGGATTCATAACCATATTTGTAGCAGCTTTTCCACTTGCTCCGTTTCTGGCTTTACTGAACAATATCATTGAAATACGCCTGGATGCCTATAAATTTGTCACCCAGTGGAGACGGCCATTAGCTTCCAGAGCAAAAGACATTGGTAAACAGATTTTTTTAATGGGTGTAAAGTATTGGTGTGATAGCAAATTGAAGTTGAAAATTGTAATCGAAGATCTAGTTACTGAGAAAAGTTTAATATAGGACTAGGGTAATATTTTCAGACAATTAAAACGTGAATCTTTTCATAACAACTCTGTGGCATTAAAAAAAGGCCAGGCATAGATGCTCACAGGATACAGCCTATCAGGTAGCTAATACCACAAGTTATTTCATACTTGGGAGAGACCATTTTTAATAAGCTTGCTATCTTGGGCCTTGCCTTTTCCAATTCTCCCATACTTGTAGCACTGAATTGTAGCTATGTGGAAAATGTTTGAGGCAAAAAACAAGGGTAATTTCTAGAAATCTGGAAATTTCTATTTAAACCAAAACAAGTATTTAGTCCATGTCTGGAATAGATAGTGTGTACCAGGCAACAACTTAGGGGAGGAGCCAGATGGAGATATAGTAGTGGAGGTGGCCAAAGAAAGGTGTTGGAAACATAAGGAGATTGATTGTTAATTCCCTTCATGCCACATTCAACTAATTTGCCTATCTCTGAACTTTTTGAAGACTCTTCTCTCCCTGCTGCCCTTTAGTTTCTATCAATATCCTTTACTTCAAACCTTGTTATAAGGGAAGACATTGTGAAGATCGGCAGGTGGGCCAATGCACAGCCCATGAGGACTAAGAAAAAAAATTGGTTCAGATTTTATTTTGGCTGAAATTCAAAACAATGTTGAATTTCAGTTCTGCTGAGCTATATCACTTCCAGAATATCCAACAGAACTTCCGAGACAATGTGAACATGTCCATTTCACAAAACACATTTTTTGTTACAAGCTTCTTCTTAAATAGTAGAGTTATGCTACTATCTTTATAGATCATAAGTACAGTCCAATGATGGACCATCATGATACACCAAGATGGATCCTGTAAATCAGATTTCCTTTGGTGCTTTCCAGATTTGTTGAATTGTAAATGTCAGACTCAGGGTGGCAGACTTTTCATTTTAATACATTTGTAGGCACCATAGGAGAATAGCCAACTTAGTTTATGGTAGCAAAACATCAAGAGAAATCTGAGGACCCTTTTTCCAACTTACACATTTCAAAAACTTAATAAAATTTATCAATTGGAAAAAGTAGTACCACACTCTGATTTTTTAATTCATTTGGAAAAATATCTAATGGGGAAATCTTTGATATTGACTTATCTTAGAGAAAGTGGCATTTTATGGGCATAGGTCTGGTAGATCTATCTAGAACTGGACCATAAACAATGTTGATTTATTTATTTATTTATTTATTTATTTCTTGTATTTCTACCCCGCCCTTCTCCCTGCGGACTCAGGGCGGCTTACAACCATTTAAAAACAAATACTTGAATACAGAAATACAAAATTTAAAATATTAATTAAAATGAAATATTCTAAGGCCGAAAATTCAAAAAATTTCTTTTAAACCAAATTAAAATAACCCTTAGGCCAGTCCTGCTAACTTAAATAGCCATGTCTTGAGGGCGCGGCGGAAGGAGGGGAGATCCGGAATCACCCGGATCTCTGGGGGTAGCTCGTTCCATAGGGTGGGAGCTCCAACAGAGAAGGCCCTCCCCCTGGGGGTCGCC
>NW_015394875.1:5458-6473 GCF_001527695.2 Protobothrops mucrosquamatus
TGATAATCAACACCTTGAAGCGCACCCGGAAAGCCACCGGCAGCCAGTGCAGCTCGCGCAGCAGCGGCGTTACATGGGAGCGACAAGTCACTCCCATCACCGCCCGCGCGGCTGCATTCTGGACTAGCTGGAGCCTCCGGGTGCTCCTCAAGGGGAGCCCCATGTAGAGAGCATTGCAGTAGTCCAGGCGGGAGGTGACGAGCGTGGGTGACTGTGCGCAAGGCGTCCCGGTCCAGAAAAGGCCGCAACTGGTAAACCAAGCGTACCCGGTAGAACGCCCCCCTGGCCACGGCCGTCAGCTGGTCTTCTAGTGTCAGCCGTGGGTCCAGGAGGACACCCAGATTGTGCACCCTCTCCGAGGGGGCCAAAGTTTCGCCCCCTATAGTCAGCGACGGGGTCAGCTGACTATGCCGGGGCGCCGGCAACCACAGCCACTCGGTCTTGGAAGGGTTGAGCCTGAGTCTGTTCCTCCCCATCCAGACCCTTACGGCCTCCAGGCACCGGGCCATCACGTCAAGGGCATCATTGGGGTGGCCTGGGGTGGAAATGTGCAGCTGAGTATCATCAGCGTACTGATGGAAATCCACCCCAAAGCCACGAATGATCTCACCCAGCGGCTTCACATAAATATTGAACAATAGGGGAGAGAGGACCGACCCTTGTGGCACCCCACAAGTTAGGGGCCTTGGGGTCGACCTCTGCCCCCCTGCCAATACAGACTGCGTACGGTCGGTGAGGAAGGAGGAGAACCACCGCATAATGGTACCTCCCACTCCCAACCCCACCAAGCGCCGCAGCATGATACCGTGGTCCACGGTATCAAAAGCTGCTGAGAGGTCCAAAAGAACTAGGACAGAGGAATAACCCCTGTCCCGGGCCCTCCAGAGATCATTCACCAATGTGACCAATGCCGTTTCCGTGCTGTACCCTGGCCTGAAGCCCGACTGGAGCGGGTCTAGATAGACTGTTTCCTCCAGGCGCCGGGGGAATTGCTGCGCAACCACACTCTCAACAA
>NW_015394875.1:7337-11309 GCF_001527695.2 Protobothrops mucrosquamatus
CCCCCCCCTCAACTGAAGGAGAGAGCGGGTCACCCTGAAGAGGGTGGCTGGGCGATTATCAGATGACGCAATGAGGGTGGAGTAGTAATTAGACCTCGCCACCCTCATTGCCACTAGGTAGGATCTAACATGCATCCTTGCCTGTGCTCGGTCGGATTCGGTTCGGCTAGCCCTCCAACTGCTCTCTAGGCGTCTTTTCTGGCGCTTCATCTCTCTCAGCTCCTCGGTGAACCAGGGAGCCAATTGAGATCTGCGTCGGGTCAGAGGCCGCAAAGGCACGACTCGGTCCAGTGCTGCGGCAGCGGCCACATCCCAGGCCGCCACCAGATTTTCAGCCGAGTCGTGAACTAGATCCTCCGGATATGGCCCAAGCTCCGTCAGGAACCTCTCTGGGTCCATCAGGCGCCTGGGACAGAACCATCTATGCGGTTCCGTCTCCCTGCAGCGGGGGGGGGAGCGGTCCGGAAGTCCATCCTAAGGAGTGAATGATCTGACCATGACAGGGGCTCTATAACTATCTCCCCCATTTCCAGATCATTCTGCCACTGGCCAGAGACAAAAATTAGATCCAGTGTGTGTCCTCCCGTGTGGGTGGGGGCATGAATTAATTGGGTCAGGTCCAAGGCCGTCATGGAAGCCAGGAACTCCCGAGCTGCCGCCGACGTTTCGCCCGCCGATGGCAGATTGAAATCCCCCATGACTATAAGTCCCCCCAGGGGGAGGGCCTTCTCTGTTGGAGCTCCCACCCTATGGAACAAGCTACCCCCAGAGATCCGGGTGATTCCGGATCTCCCCTCCTTCCGCCGTGCCCTCAAGACATGGCTATTTAAGTTAGCAGGACTGGCCTAAGGGTTATTTTAATTTGGTTTAAAAGAAATTTTTTGAATTTTCGGCCTTAGAATAATATTTCATTTTAATTAATATTTTAAATTTTGTATTTCTGTATTCAAGTATTTGTTTTTAAATAGTTGTAAGCCGCCCTGAGTGTGTAAATGCTACAATTTAACTAATAATTTCAGAAGTTGAAACTGACATGGCTATTCTTTTCTTTTGTTAGGAATCTGGTATGGAATTCTTGAAGGCATTGGAATTCTTTCTGTCATCACAAATGCATTTGTTATTGCTGTGACTTCAGATTTCATCCCACGGCTTGTTTATGCTTACAAATATGGACCATGTGCAGGTCAAGGAGAGGCTGGACAAAAGTAATTTTTCTTTAGAAATATGCCACAAAATAATCCAAATGCCTATTGCAGTTTCAGTTTTAGAATCTCATAGCAACCTATCTAAGACTTCATTCAGTTTTTCATAGGTAGGACTATGAACTTTTTAATGAGATATTTACAGAGAAATATCATTGGTTAGGCTTCTTCTTTGCATCCAAATTATTTTGCTTTGACTCTACTGCAAAAATATAAAATAATTTTGAAGGAGATTAAATCTCCAATACAGCCAGCTTTTATTAGCTATTTATGAGAAAGTAATGAAGGCAGGCCACAAAACAACTTTTTAGAAAGAACAAGTATTCTGATGCTAATAATTGAAAAAATAACTTTGGTTTAAGATTATTGAACATGTGATTGTCATATTAAAGTTAACTGTACTTTTTAAAATCACAAATAACACCACTACATAAAATAATATATTACTATGTGATACCAATAAGATCTATTATTTCTATTTTGATATTTCTTTGCTATCAAATAAACCTAATATATAGGCTTTTTGAAAGGCCATAGATGGCATAATCTATATGTCTGAATCAGAATAAGCTAGGCAGTATTTGTTTCATTAACCATTTAGATGTGTCATATTTTGCATTCCTGCTATACAGAAAGCTATTTTGGAAATTGGAATTTTCTTATGAGTGGATATATTTGGATTTTATTGCAGCTTTGTCACAGAAGGCTAAAAGACGAAGTTACAATTTTGGATATGCATTTCTGCTCATTCATTAATGAGTCAAGGAACTTAACTTAACTTAACTTGATACTTTATTACATACAGGAGGGAAAGCCAATATTCTCTTGCTATAATTCCTATAAAATTATTTCCTGTAAAGCTGAGTGTGAAGAGCTGAGTTATTGATTATCCTTTCTAGCAATGTATAGCTGCATTGCTTTTTCTGAGGAAAAACATTTTGAAACTGCATTATATGAAGTTTTTCACCTTAAGCTGCTGGTAGTGAGAACAGCAGTGAGAACTGAAAGAAGCATAGCAGATTAAACAACATATTTTATAAGAAAGTCAATAAAGTTATTTGTTTATTTAATCCATCACAGTGACCAGTAGAAAGTGCTTCAACTCCATTCCAGTTGTAGCTGTCAGTCGATCCCTGGCAGAAGATTGCCATGTCCAGGGGCTTTTTCAAAGCTGCTCCTCTTTTTACGATGGGCTCTTCAGAGTTTGAGTTGTTTGTATCATCCCATTTCAGTGCAAAAAAGGGCTTTACTAGGGGTGGAATGGCAATATTTTTTAAAAATATCTTGGAACCAATGAAGTCTCATGTAGCTAATGATGTGATCATATGCTATATCTGAGGGCAAATGAATATATTTCTAAGACAAGGCAATTCTACAATATTGTCATTTGCCTTTGATGACATTTCATTGTTATATGTTATTTTTTTCCTAGGATTAGTAAACTGATTTGAAGTTTTAAAAATTCATACCTGTGTCGAGCCAATTGAAGTTGAAAATACAAAAAAAAAATCAGCATGAGAGAAGTATATATTTAGCATATTCACAAATAAATATTTAACTCAGATCTGTTACAAAATTTTAAAAATAAAAAGTATTATTTAGGAAGAATATAGTTACATAAAAGTGGTTGGATCCATATTGCATTCAGTGTATGTATCCTATTCACTTCATCCCATTCATTTCAACTGAAATCAATATCATCTAAGATTCCATTGAGTCCAGTGTATATTCTGTAATTTTAATTTTGTTAAGTTTGTTCTTCATTCCAACTGTGAAAAAACTATTTTTTCCTTATAGCCCTTTAGCTCACTTAGTATTAAAAATAAATTAACTTAAAACTGATCAGTGACACTACTCCATTACAAACTAGTATTCCATGTCCAGTTCTCCATTGACTGGGATTTCTTTTTAAATAATTTTATATAACACGTGATTGCAGAAAAAATACTTAAATTGAGAATCAGTATTTTCTTCTTGAAGTTATGAAACAAAAAAAACCCCTAAGCCCTTAGAAAACTGAACAATTTTGTGGGGTTTTTTGGATAATAAAAATCTCAATGTATATTTATCTCAACATACAAATAACCTGACTATTGCTTTAGAAGAGATGTTTATTCTTATTTCCCCACATGTAAATGATGAGACGGTTGGCATATAGTTTCTGTATTATTTTCATGAATCCAGAATTAGGACCAACAGCTCTTCCTAGGATGTTCATTGTTAGCAAATGATCTGAGTAGTATGGACCTGAGTTTTCGTGAGTATTTATTACAGAATCTGGTGTAAGAAGGCTGTGTTCTGAGTAAAATCATTCTTCCTTTCTAGATGTATGGTTGGCTATGTTAATGCAAGTTTATCACTATTTCTGGTGTCCGATTTTGAACATCGTTCAGAACTATTATCAAATGGAAGTGAGCTTTCTGATGTATCTTTAAAATATTGCAGGTAAAGAAATATGTGTGAAAATGCTGTCATGTTTATCAGACATTTTTACTGTTTCACCACTATTATTTTTATTTAAAACAGTATACATTTTCAAAAAAAATTAACACTGACCTACAGCAATAGTAACTACAAAAAGCCATTTTCAGAAATAGAAAACTTCAAATGCTTGTCTTTAAAAAAAAGCTTTTTATGCCATGTGAAATCAAATCTGAGTTATTCTTAGGTCTGTGTCACAACTTCTATCAGTAATATGGGGTGGTAAAATACAAATTTATCCAATGCAGTACATATGAATCAAATTACTAAAATGCTGAATGGATACCAT
>NW_015394876.1:0-6900 GCF_001527695.2 Protobothrops mucrosquamatus
ATGTACATGAAATAATAGGGTAAGAACACATACTATTTTCAGACAAAATTTAGTAAGCAGCGTGTAATTATAATTAAAATTGTCATCAAAATTACAATGGCCTGACATAATAAAGAATGCCTATAGTTCAAAATGCATTACAATACTTTTAAGATGCTGACTCATATTTAAGAATTAAAACTGCCCATGGCCTAATGAATAATATAAATTAAGCTCACAGATCTCCTGCCTCATTTCTCTTTCAAAAGGTAAAATCAGGTGTGCATGTTTCAGTAGAACTCAAAATCTAACCCATAGCTTTTAAGAGTTCTCTTGATGGACCCTGATTGTGACAATTCAATTTTAACTAAATCTGATTGTCCTGTACAGTGGTTGAGATTTGTTCCAAAGGAGAGCTTTGAAAATGAAGGTGTGGAAATGTAACACCTGTCTGTAACTCTTTAAAGCAGATAAGTGGCAGCCACAGCTGTACGATCCCAGAAAAGATGTGGCTACATTAAAGAGATACAAACAGATGTTACATTTGCAGTCTTCCACTGAAACTCCTGGAGTTGAATCAGAAGTACTACACAGACCAATTTTTTTGCTTAGAGTTTTTGCTCATGCAGGCAGCATCTTTAATTACAACAAATTTGCTTAGATACTTTATCTAGATCATCTTTACATCTATTTATTTTTCTGAACTTCAGCTACCTCTATTTGTGACCTCAATAATTGACAAACTGTCAACTAGGAGTAGTTTGGAAAATGGATTTACATACACTGCATAATTTGGATAATGTTTCAGTACTCTTCAATTAACTTTCAAGCTTGCCTTTATCATTGAAGCTATATATTCTTTTAGATAATATCTTTTTATATATAAAACATGAATTTTGGGGTTTGGGCCACGATGAGAAAAACTTTCTATGTTCGTTTTGATAAAATGAAACATCTCTCCAACTCTTAGAGGAAGATATAAAGAAACCATCTCTCCAGGGTCCAGTGTTTCTCTTTTTCTCTTGAGTCTGGGTCACTCTAATGTACAATTAAAAAAATAAAGAACCTGTGATATGGTCTCACTGCTACCGCAAGCAAGATAGCTGTTTCAAAGTTCTTATCTATTCCACCAATTTAGATATCATTCTAGAGCTGGAAAAGTCTGATTTAGTATCACATAGATTAGTTACATTTTGGGGGGGTTGGTTTAAAGCACCAAGGGACTCCTGGCACTGTTGAATTGAAGCAACATCCTTTATTTTCGCATTCCTGGGGAGTGATCCCAGGAGGTCCACAGTTGGATCGTTTGTGGGGATCAACATCACATCGGCATTTTGCTGTTAAAAGACAAAACTCATGGTTATCCCATGTTACCAATATATGGCAAATGATTTTTTTTTAGCTATTACCATGGAAGCCAGCATCGTGTGTATCTGTGATATTGTCTCACTGCTACCGCCAGCAAGATAGCTGTTTCAAAGTTCTTATCTATTCCACCAATTGGGATATCATTTAAGAGCTGGAAAAGTCTGATTTAGTATCACATAAATCAATTACATTTTGGAGGGGTTGGTTTAAAGCACCAAGGGACTCCTGGCACTGTTGAACTGAAGCAACATCCTTTATTTTCGCATTCCTGGGGAGTGATCCCGGGAGGTCCACAGTTGGATCGTTTGTGGGGATCAACATCACATCGGCATTTTGCTGTCAAAAGACAAAACTCATGGTTATCCCATGTTACCAATGTATGGCAAATGATTTTTTTTAGCTATCACCATGGAAGCCAGCATCATGTGTATTGCAAAAAGAATGTTGGAATACTATTTTTATAAAAATGCAGAACTTCAGAAATGCAGAAAAAGTATCTCCCCACTTAAACTTTTGACAAGTGAGTGAATATGCTGCCCTACTGCCCACAATTCCCACTTTTAAACATTGCTGTGAAAGATTAATATAATAATTGGCTACTTCATGGTTAGTTTCTTTTAAAAGACACCTTGTAAAGAGCACATTGTTCCAGTCTATTAGCAAAATCAATCCAAACCAAGGGATCTTGTTACTCAGCTAATTCCTTGTTGCTGAAATAGTTCAATAGTTGGGTGCTATTTTGAATGTTTTGCCATTGACATACTTATCCAAAGATGAAAATTTTAAGAAAATCCGTGTTTCCGCTTAAGCTTCAACTTTCTGGATTCAGTCATGCTGGAAAGCTCTTAAGCCTGCAATATTATACCAAACCACATAGCTGTTAACTTTTAATGCAGCTCTCCTAACCTACAGTCATCTGCATGTGCTGAGCTTTCATGCTGTTCAACCAGCATGGTCTTTCAGACCAACCTGTGAGACCAAACCTATGAGTCCAAATTTTATAAATTTAATAAATAAATAAATAAATAAATAAATAGTAGAAGATGTTGGATTATAAGAAGTTCTCTGTGGAGGAAGCAACAACTCAAAGGATCAAGTGCTGGAATCTCTCTGCATCAGCACAAGAGAGAGATGTTGGGGTTCCTTTGTGATTTTTCCCTAATCCTCTGTTGTATAATTCCTGTAGAGAAATAATAACGAGATACAATTGTCATTGTTCATGGGACTTTAGATTTCACTAAGAAGCTATTATCTATTTCCATGTGTCTACAATTCACATTCCCAGCACTATATTTTTCTTTATCTGCTTGTAATGCTAGAATTAAATAAACGTGTCTTTGCTCTTTAGCTGGAAAATTTAGTTTTCTTCTATATAGCTGTTGCCCAAAGAGCAGAGAAGCAAGACGTGGAATAATGATTGTAACAATAAGAGCAATTTTACACTGGAATAATGTTATCACCTGCAGAAACGATAAGCTCCTTTTCACTGGATATGTTCAATGACAGGCTAGAGACTCATCAATTGGGGATGCTTTAATATGAAGTCCTGGACTAAGAAAGCTGGACAGCCCTTTGTAACTTATGTTTTAAAATGTTATACTGTAAAGCATGGGTGCATAGTTTAATCCTTAATTCAGCGGTCCCCAACCTTTCTGGCTTCACAGACCAGCAACCTAGCTCCTCTGCCTGCACCAATGAAGCTTCACACACTCGCCTGCCTCTTGCTCAGCCTGGTTCCCAACTGACCGCGGAGTGGCAGTGGTCCGCAGCCCAGGGGTCGGGGACTCCTGCCTAACTGACGAATGGCTGTCAAACCAGTAAAGCTTAGCAATAGCAGAAATAAGATTATCTAGAAGATTCAACGTATCGGCAATGAGATAAAACTGTCCAAATATTAGGTGAGTTAAATATCATATTTAGTGTCTTCCATGTACTTAAACATTGCAGCAAAATGCTAGTTTAAAGTAAAGTACTTACGTGGAGCTGTTACCCCTTCGAGCAGTACGCTGCAACCTAGAATTAAAATAACTAGACATAACCAGATCCTTTTCTGATTCTTCATAGCACACAACTCTTGGAAAGTAGAGATTTGGATCAAAGAGAGTATTATGTGGCATAAGTGGAGCTTATTTTATATCACAATGTTTGTATACTTCATTCAGATAACAAATTACCTGTTAAGCTCCACCTTAAGTAATTCAAAACTGTTATTTAGATTTTTATTAGATGTGTGGTGGAGGTATCCGGATAATATTTGCAAGGGAAAAATAATAAATGTAAGTCAGGTGTTTATAAAAACCAAGATGGGCCATTAGCCAACTGTCAAATATTGAACAGTTTCAGGTGAAACAAATTTTAGCAAACTAAGAAAGCATGCCTTTTAAAAAAAAAAACCAAAACCCTCTGCTTCATACCAACACAAATTTACTAAAAAAGGCTTTTGCTCCCTCACTCTACTCTGTTCTTTCTGGTACTTTCTGCTGGCTAGTACAAACTCCCCCCCCCCATTCTTAGCAATATGGAAATTAACGTCTCAGGTAGGTATGTAGATTGAGTAACACCCCATTTTGCATTTAATCAAAATGCATTTTCCTTCTCAAATGCACTCACAGAATATAGGAAACATTTCTTCAAAAGTTAATTTAAATCTAAGAGGAAAGAGGGAAAATATATACCCTTAAACACTAATCCCAATGTCAGAACCAATTAAAATTCAATTAAATAAAAGCAACAAAAGCCATGGGAAAAGTCCAGTTTCTTTAAGTCTAGATAACACAAAGAATTGGGAGATGACAAGTCTCAGATGGTATGAAGTTCCCAAGAAGACTTGCTTTTATTTTTATACTAATCTGGAAGAAAACCAGTTTTGCTAATTTTAAAAGCAAAGCATTCTGAAGTGGGTGACCTTTACAATACTTAGAATTCAAGCTAATTTCAGGTAGTCCTCATTTAGTGACCATAATTGGGACCAGCAACTCAGTTGTTAAACAAAATGGTTGTTAAGTGAAAACATGACTTAATTCAGCTTTCTTTTGCTTTAGAAATTTGGAAGTATCATAAGTGTGAGGATTGGTCACAAAGTTACTTTTTTATCACTGTCATAACTGCAAACAGTCACTGTATGAAGCTAAATGAGGGATACCTTTATTGCTTTAAAGCAGGGGTCCCCAACCCCCGCTCCGTGGACCGGTACCAGTCCGTGGCATGCCAGAAACCGGGCGGGGCAGACAAGCAAAGCTCTATCCACGGGATTCAGGCAGTACATGAAACCACGCCCCCTCCTGTCCACGAAGAAACCTCTCTCCATGGAACCGGTCCCTGGTGCCCAAAAGTTTGGGGGCCTCTGCTTTAATTTCACCTAGGATTGGAAAGGTCATGCAAATATAGCCATTTGGTTTATTGTATTTTTATGTGAAACTTGCTATTTTCAGAAATATTAGAACAATAATATATAGAGATCACAAAACCATTTGGTTAATGTGCATGTTATAAGTTTCACGCTACTCATATCCTGCTTTTCTTTTAGGAAGTATATTCTACTGAGCTCCATGCCTAAGAATTGCTGAAATTTTGCTAAACCCCTACTCCAAAAACAGCCCAGCAAAAATTCCTATTTGTAGTTTTAAAACAAATAATGGATTATTATTATTATTATTATTATTATTATTATTATTATTATTATTATTATTATTATTATTATTATTATTATTATTATCTGGGGCATCTTTAATGGTGAGAGAGGAATTATCAGCCGTATGTATCAATGTGGCAGTATTTTTGACACCCTTTGTTTTCAAATTATACCTTCTGTGCAATGTAGATTCTTAGTTTTGGTGAGTAGCTGCCCGAAAAACCTAATTACTTATTTAAGACATTTATGTGTATGTGTGGTTTTCCTTTCTTTTTCTTTTCTTTTCTTTTCTTTTTTTTGAGAAAAGCAAAAGTCAATGCAAGTAATTTCAAAACCTCAGCATGCTAAAGAGTGCATTTACTGTATAATAACTGTTCTTCTGTCTTGGTTGTGTAATGCACACTGCATTACTTTGGATTCCTGTTGGTTTTGCTATTCTAGAGACTGCTGCTGCTTGCACGCTGTGATATTTGCACTGTTGTAGATACATGTAAGCATTGTCTTTTTTCCAGGTGGCTTGTTTATCTTTTATAGTTCTGATGATAATAACTAACTGAACTATGAGTACTTTGATTCATGTATTAGAAGATTTAGGATGTTAGGCATTCTAATTCTGTATTTTGCATAAACTAAAAAAATGCTTTGTATATTTCTGTATAGTTGATTTCCTGTAGAATATTTGTATGTGCATTATTTTCCAGGTTAGAGCTCATTTTCTGAAAATGGAGAATCCTTATGATAATGCAACAAAGGAATAATTAAATAAAAGAATTGATATTTTCAAACTGCTGTCTTTGTCCTGTTTCAGTGAGCCTTCAGTTTACAGCTTTTGAAAGCTTTCCTTTCCGTATTACATAAGGATCCCTTTTAAAAATTTCTTTTACCTCTTCTTTGTCTTTCTCTCTGTGCTTCCCATTTTTGCCTCTTATTGTTCTTCCTTTTTTGCTCTCCTTAGAATTCATGAGGCATAAGCCAATGAAAACAAATTATGAGTTCTAAACAGTGGTGGGATTCAGATATGTGAACAACCGGTTCTCTGCGTGGATGCCAGTTCCGGAAGTCCATTCTGGGCCTGGGCAACAAAAAAATTAGCTACCGGTTCTGCCGAACTGGTGCGAACTGGCTGAATCCCACCACTGGTTCTAAACAGGAAGAAGGATCATAATTACATGATCCGATAAATGTAAGTTGGCCAGTAGGCAAAAAGCAGTTTTCTCTTTATGCTGTTTTTCAGAATATAGCCAAAGATTGTACACTAGAGGGTGCTGCATTCTTCAATAAACAATGAAATTAAGTCTTGCTTAAATTTTCCTCATAACGTTTCTCTATAGAGTATTCTGCTCCCATATTTGGTATTTTCAGGGGAGAAAAGAGGTTAAAACTGTAGACTTTTTATTTTTTAAAAAATATTTTTTTTAAAAAATAAAATACATAAAAATGTATACATTTTTATTTATATTACACTGTGTTTACTTCCAGGAAGCTTTTTAAATGAAAATATTGTAGCTAAAGTGAAGATGGAGTTCAGAGGAAAGAGAATTGAGATGCCTGATGTTTTACTCCCCATGACTATTTCTCTTTATCAACATTCCCTTTATCTGGCCACCACTACACCTTAAAACATTGGGAACATGGAACAGGCTTCTGCTACAAAACCCTCAAAAAGGTTTTCATAGATCCTCCTAGTGTTTCTGATACGGCAGAGGGTAGAACTTGAGTAAAGCTTTCCCTTGTGTAGAGTTCAGTTTCTGATGATTACATAGGCTAGCATGGCGTTTGTTCCAAGTTGCGATGATAGCAAATGTGTCAGTACATCCTAGCTCAAAGGATACAACTTTGTACCCAAGTCACCTCTGTGCTATCATTTGCCCACCCCATCCCATACCGATACTTCATTTTATGAAGAAACCATATATTACTTG
>NW_015394876.1:10297-11309 GCF_001527695.2 Protobothrops mucrosquamatus
CCACAGCTAACTTGCCACGGGACAACTTTCCATGGGACAAGAGCTTCCCTAATATCAAAGAAATGGTGGAATGGAGTCATTAAAGAAAGAATGCAAAAGGAGGGACAAAAATGAAATGTGAATGAGAAAAATTAAAATAATATTTGAATTATTTTAAATAATTAAATTGAATTGTTAAATTGTCCCATGGCAAATTGTCCCTTGGTGAGTTGGTCACAATAAGTTGGCCGTGGCAAATTGGCCAAAGCAAGTTGTCCCATTCCAGATGGTAGATATTTAGTGCTGGTAATTTAGACTAGTTGCATTTATATGGTTATGAGAATCACTTTGCGAAGACTTTTCCTTAACCAATAGCTTCAATCACTGAATCAATACCTGTATTATCTTTTGGAAAGAAACACCAGATGACTCCAGCAATACTTGAATCAAAACAGCATCCTTTATTATAGCATTCCTTAGCACTGATGTAGGGGTATCCACAGTTCACTCTGGCATTCGGTTGCACTTGGCATTGTCCTGGAACTGTTAAATACAGTCTAAATTAATCTAGTATAATAACGTATTTGGGGAAGGGTAAAACCATTAGGGTATTTGATTTGTAAAACAAAAAATTCTCCGCTCAAATTTGAATGCTAAATACTCTTAAAAACAGATATCAATCAAGTCTAGAATTGTCTTTAGATATGTTGATGCTTTAGACAGGGGAGCAAATGCAACCCCTTCCCTCAGATTCAAAGCGCTATAAATCAGTCAAGAAGTTTGGCCACCCGAGGATGAACATCTGTAAAAATATTGTAACAAAGAATATGTACAGTACTAGGAATGCCAGGAAGATTCTGCCTCCCCTTCACATGTTATCAAATGCTGACAAAATTAATATTGATGACAAAAGGCTGCTGCAGAAAGTGTAGAATAGGCAGCTTTTATATAAACTGAATCAATAATTCCCAGTAAAGATTTTTAAAAAGTTCCACTCACGTAATTTCAGGAAAAACCCATTAGCCAGGCTGCT
>NW_015394877.1:0-3498 GCF_001527695.2 Protobothrops mucrosquamatus
AGTCAAGGATTACCTGTGATTGGGTATCACTTTTGAAAAGTAAAAAGACCCAACGGTGCCATTGAAAACTTTGGAAATAGTATGGAAAACTTTTGCTAATAGAATGCAGAATATAGAATATTCTTCGTGGGCCAAGTGGGATTGGACACAGAAGGAATTTTTCCCTGGTGCAGAAGCTCTCAGCCTAGATGCAAAGCAATGGAGTAGTAGAATTACAAGATACCAATGCAGGAGTAGGCAACCTTGGCTCTTTTGTGACTCGTGGACTTCAACTCCCAGAATTCCTGAGCCAGCAGTGTCATCAAAATGGCCGACTGAGGAATTCTGGGAGTTGAAGTCCACGAGTCATAAAAGAGCCAAAGTTGCCTACCCCTGCAATAGGGGAAGGTAATGGGAAAGATGAGAAGGGTAAAAGTAATACAGCGCTACTACATGAGTAAATATCCTTAGGCCTAAGATAGTGCTGTGGGGATTAGGTGTTCATCCGACTGATAGCAAGAGAGGGAAAAAAAAAAAACCTAGATGTAGAACACGGAACATCAAGTTTATAATGTAAATATCTCCCTGTAATTGTGTTGTTTTTTTTTCCTCTCAAGATTTAAAAAAAGTCCCAAGCAATATATCTCCAGACACGGTTAAGCTTGACATTTCCAGTAACAAAATCACTTTACTACGACCCAAGGAGTTTGAAGAAATAGATGACTTGAGGGTGTTAAATCTCAGTAGCAACGGACTAATTCATATAGACCCAGGTAAGCAAACTTCATGAAGATCCGAACAAAAAATATTTAAAGCTACAATTGCATTTCGTCTGCAATTTTATGATGCAACGTTTCTTCGTGAAATGCTTTTTTTTTTAAATTAAAAAAAATACACTTGATAGTTTGCTTATTGGTTAAGATCCAAACAACGTAGGCAAGGTTTGGAACAAATCATTAAAATTAACTCTTTAGGTCAGTGTTTTTTTTTCCAACTGGGCTACTGAAACGGGTGGACTTCAAATCCCAGAATTCCTCAGTGAGGGAATGAAGTGTAGTCCCTGCATCTTAAAGCTGCTTTAGGCAGAGATGTAAACGTAAACACGTTTATATATTTATAAATATATTTATATTTATAAATATAATTTGGGTCATATTCCCTATCAGACGGTATCCCAGGGGTCTTCAGACTTGGCCCTTTTATGACTATGTGGACTTCAACTCCCAGAATTCCTCAGACAGGCACGCTGGCTGAGGAATTCTGGGAGTTGAAGTCCACAAGTCAAGGGGTCTTCAAACTTGGCCCTTTTATGACTTGTGGACTTCAACTCCCAGAATTCCTCAGACAGGCACGCTGGCTGAGGAATTCTGGGAGTTGAAGTCCACAAGTCAAGGGGTCTTCAAACTTGGCCCTTTTATGACTATGTGGATTTCAACTCCCAGAATTCCTCAGCCAGGCACGCTGGCTGAGGAATTCTGGGAGTTGAAGTCCACAAGTCAAGGGGTCTTCAAACTTGGCCCTTTTATGACTATGTGGACTTCAACTCCCAGAATTCCTCAGCCAGCCATGCTGGCTGAGGAATTCTGGGAGTTGAAGTCCACAAGTCATAAAAGGGCCAAGTTTGAAGACCCCTACTGTATTCGGTGTTCTTTCTGATTCGCACAACTTTGTGCTACGTGGAAGACTTACTTTTCAAAAGAAGGAGATAAGAAATGTTAGATTCGCTCCAAAAGAATTCTTTAGCTCCTTTCAGTCACTACAAGCTGGGGGGAATTAATAAGAGGGATACCTGTACTGTGTTCTCCATCCAATTAGCCTAAAGAACAACTATAATTACATCCAGACACATAAGTAACCACCACGGTAATATCTCTCAAATTAGCCAAGTTACGCAACGCAGAGGAAAGGCATCAGAAAGAATAAAGAAGAGAGATGATGGCTTGAGAAAAGAAAGAAAAATATATTTTAATACAGTTTACATCAGGCCCAGGCCCTCTTATCTTCCTTTTTATTCTGGCAAACTATCCTTATACAGATAGTCCTCAACAGAACCCAAATTTTTCAGCTAAATTTGGTTTGTAGCCATTCTTAGACAACATGGAGGTCAATGAGAAACATATAATTCTGGACTGTGCTTGAGTATCTTATGAGGGGTTTTATTCATAGCTCTTTCACCGAAACCTTATAGTGACTGTCATTTGCTGTGGCTTGTAAATCCTAGATTGCTGATTAACCCACAGGTATTTAGGTTTGTGTCATCCAAAACAATGTTTAAAATTCACGGTGACTGGATGCACACAACATCCTAAGTCAAGTCCGAGAAAATACAGCACAATACAAACGATAAAATAATTTTACAAACTTACACCCACCCAGATTCTCTCCATGCCTCTGTCAGTCGCTTCATTTCTGCTTCCTTCGCCAAAATCAAAATATGAACCACCCATGTCTCATTCTAAAGAGACGTAAGGCGTAAACACTGCCCGGTTTTTAATTCGAGCAAAGGGAGAAATTAAAGAGTTATGATTTGCATTTTGGTTTATTACAGCAAAACGCCGACTATCCGAATAGGTCCCCAATAAATTTCCACCAGCGTACGAGCACTACAAACATTGCTAAACAGAGACATCGTTCATTTGTCATGTCTAAATGTTATTATTTTTAATCTGATTTGGTTTTTTTTTAATTTTTTCGAATAGCTGCTTTTGCAGGACTCGTCAATCTATCCAAATAGGCCCCCAATTAATGTCCACCAGCGTACGAGTATTACAAACATTTCTAAACAGAGATGTCATTTATTTGTCGTCACTAAATGTTATTCTTTTTATTTGATTTGATTTTTTTGATTTGATTTTTTTTTTTTTTGAATAGCTGCTTTTGCAGGGCTCATCAATCTGGAAGAACTAGACCTATCAAGCAATTCTCTGCAAAATATTGAATATGGAGTCTTGGAACATTTGTACTTTTTGAAAATACTGCGGCTTAAAGAAAACCCTTGGCGATGCGACTACAACATCCATTATCTTTTCTACTGGCTGAAGCACCATTACAACGTTCACTATAATGGCTTAGAATGCCAAAAACCTGGAGAATATAAAGGATGGTCTGTTAGGAAGTATGTCAGGAGCTATTTTGAAGAGTGCCCCAAAGACAGGCTACCTATTTATCCAGATGTGTTTGAGGATAATGAAATAGAAGAAACCGCTCTAAAACACTCGGTAATTGTCAGAGTAATCGATTGATTTGTCCACCGGCATATCCAAACTTTTTGTATTTTTTTTTTTATAAGAAGAAGGATTGTTTATATATATTTTGATACTGTAATTGTGGCGTTTGTTCGTGATGGACTATCTCCTGAAATATTGTTCAGCACGAAGCGCGCGAGACGGCATTAATTGCGTTGTTCTTTATAAACGTACTGTTTTTAATTGGTTTTGCGGAGTCGTTTTTGCACGTTTGGCGAGGAAGGTGTATGTGCAGCTAAACTGCTTCTTGCAAAAACATAAACCTCTGTAGAAG
>NW_015394877.1:4181-11305 GCF_001527695.2 Protobothrops mucrosquamatus
TAATATAATATAATATAATATAATATAATATAATATAATATAATATAATATAATATAATATAATATAATATAATATAATAATATAATATAATATAATATAATATAATATAATATAATATAATATAATATAATATAATATAATATAATATAATATTAATATAATACACCTTGATATACATACATACATACATACATACATATCTTATCTGTTGGGTGAAGCACCCGATCTACCAAATATAAATCAGTCTGTTCTGCGATTCGCTCCAATCTAGGAGCCTGTTTTGCAGGCAGACCTCACATACTGTGAACACTATAAATTCAACATTTTGTGGCTGACAAAGAGTTATTGGGAGACTAGTATAGCTATTTCAGGATCATTAGCCCTCATCAGCTAGTCAGTATCAGCCAGTAAGGGGGAACCTGTGGCTCAAAAGTATAATACAGCTGCCTAACATGCAAGCTGCCCAGGTTCGAATCCCTGAAGAGTGTGACTAGCTGATGAGAACAAATGAGCCTGAAATAGCTATACTAGTCTCCCACTAACTCTTTGCCAGCCACAAATTTTGAATATACATACATACATACATATATACATACATACATACATACATACATTAAAGATGGGACTAGAAAGGTATGTATAAAAAAAGTGACTTGCAGTCAGTCCTCACATTTACAACCGCCACGGTTCCCCGTGGCCGTTATGATTGCAACTGGGGCACTTGGCGATCGGCACGTTATCTATGATAGCTGCAGCCTCCTGGGGGTCCCATGGTCGCCAATTGAGACCCTCCCAGTTTCCAACGAGCAAAGTCAAGGGGGGGGCAGCCAGATTCACTTAGCAACCAGAGTGAGTTGCTGAACAGCTGGGTGATTCACTTAACAACATTGGCAGAAGGGAGCATCAAATTGGGAGCAAACTGCTTAATAGCCACTTCGTTCAGCAATGGACGTTCCAATCCCAATTGTAAATAGAGGATCATCTGTGCTACCTCTTTAGAATGACGTCTTAATTTAAAAAAAAATATTCATTTCTTCAAATCCCAGTGGATTTTTTTTTTTTTAGAAAAAAAATATTATTAAAATTTGGTTTCAAGCAACTCTACTTACATTACTCCATACCATAACCATTTGTGTCATGGCCTTCCAGGTTTGGCAGACTTGGGCACACCTGGCCAGGTCAACTAGGTTTAAATACCGGAAAACCTAAATTCGAAACAAAGAAGAATATTAACCTGCAAAGGATGAAACAACAATATTTGTCTCTAAAACACTTGCTAGCTAGTGAAAGAGCAGTTTTCCATAGTAATTTTTAAAAAAACGTTTTTCCATGTGGCTCTTGGTACAATTAGGAAATTGTATTAGGGCGCCATAAAAGGATTAGCTGGACGAATAAAAGAAACTACTCTGCTTTATTTTGTTTCAATACAGATAATCCTAGATTTACAGCACCCACAACTTCTGGTGGCAAGCTGTTCCACTGATTAATTGTTCTCACTGTCAGGAAATGTCTCCTTAATTCTAGGTTGCTTCTCTCCTTGGTTAGTTTCCATCCGTTGCTTCTTGTCCTACCTTCAGGCGCCTTGGAGAATAGCTTGACTCCCTCTTCTTTGGGGCAGCCCCTGAGATATTGGAAGGCTGCTATCCTGTCCCCCCTCATCCTTCTCTTCCTTAGACTAGACATACCCAATTCCAGCCACCGTTCCTTATATGTTTTAGCCTCCAGTCCCCTGATCATCTTTGTTGCTCTTCTCTGCACTCTTTCTAGAGTCTCAACATCTTTTTTACATCGTGGTGACCAGAACTGGATGCAAGTATTCCAGGTGTGGCCTTACCAAGGCCTTGTAAAGTGGCATTAACACTTCACGTGAACTTTATTATAATTAACAAGCAACTGACCTGGGCTAATGGTTGCATAGGCATCTTTGTAAAATATTCTCTGCCTGATTTCACATGGAACGCTGGTAATTCTTCAAACAGATTCTTAGACAGGGCAGAGGAGCGACGCCTGTCCGAATGTCGCCGTTCGCGGGCTTCAGGTTGAACAAAACAAAATTCCTCGGCTTCCAACACAGGCTGCAAAATATAGAGATAGAGAATAGGAGTCAAGTATTGATTTTTTTCTCCCCCTATCTGTACTCCATTTAATCCATTAAACTGCTTAATCGGTAGCCGTTCACTTTGGGGGTTCAAGATATCGAACAGATTTTTAAAATGAATTTATATCAATGCTTTTTTTGGGGGGGGGGAGGGAAAGCACAGCACCAACTCAAATATGCTTACCTCAAAAGATTTTTTAGGCTTTTTGCTTACAATAAGACATTTTCGCCAAGCCTTAAACACCACTTTCTTCAAAACTTTGTCGAAGATTTTTTCTAGACATTTCACTGCCCCTAGGGGGAAACAATTTGAAAAACACAGATCATTTTTTTAAAAAAATAAATAAATTGACGTTACCGTTTAGTTCAGATAAAGAAGATGGTTTAATAAGTAAATTTACTGGTCTTTTAACTCCGTTTCTCCCTAAAAAAAATAAAATAAAAAGGAAATGTTTTTCGTTCTCATCTGACTTGGGTTAAATCAAAATGTAAAATCATCATTCCGCCCAAGATTTTGTTAGCTCTGGCGAACCAGGAACCGCCAAAGAAGCTAACAGTAAAAAGCCTGATCAAAAAAGCTCCAAGACCATTCCTATCAACACATGCCACTAGAATATAAATTGAGAGCAAACCCCTTACTAGCACTGATGATGTTACCTAGTTTGGTAATGAAACGTCTTCGAGAAAACAACCAAGCTCAGAGAACACCAAGGACCCCAGAGTCGTCGTCGTCGTCGTCGTCGTCGTCGTCGTCCTCCTCCTCCTCCTCCTCCTCCTCCTCCTCCTCCTTCTCCTCCTCCTCCCTGCAAACCCCATTCCTTCTAGTACTGATGATGTTACCTAGTTGGGTAATGAAACGTCTGCAAGAAAACCACCAAGTTCAGAGAGCACCAAGGACCCCCCATTTCAACCTTGAGCTACAAATATTTTCCTTTTTCAGTTGGGAATACTAGGAGTTGAAGTCCACACATTTTAAAGCTGTCAAGGTTGGGCACTTCTGCTGTAGAAGTTCTTATCACCTCTTTTTAGCTAGTAAAAACCTCAGGGTCAACAAAACTGCGGAACAAACTTGAGAAGAGTTTAGTTCAAATTGTAGACACGTAATCTATGAACTGGGCAGAGTAGACTACATCAGCGGTTCAAAATCCAGCTTTAGGATGGGAGAAAATACGATTCTGTTCTTGAATTCGTAAACATTTCGTTGTTTAAATATTTAGGAAGAGCATTTTCTTAAACAACATCAGTAACAACCATATTTAGTTAATTTAGTATATTGTGAATCCAGCCCTCCGACAGAATTGTGTGTGTTTTATTGAAGGCAGATCTATCAAGCAACAGAGCAGATACAAATGCATTTTTCGCCGGCTAAAAAGAGCTTTCCCTCTGTTTTTAACTAGCATTGCGTTTTTTTCTGCCGTTAAGACCAAAAATAGTATTTTTATTATTTAACTGTAAATACAATCGTGCACTAGCCATATTGCACATAATTGCAAGCCATACTTTAGATTTACATGTAATCCTCGACTTAGTGACTGTTCGCTTAGTGACTGTTTGCTTAGTGACTGTTCGAAGTTACAGGGGCACTGAAAAAAGTGACTTATGACAATTTTGCACACTTACAGCCAGTAGTGGGATTCAAATATGTGAACAATCAGTTCTCTGTATGGATGCCGCTTCCGGAAGTCCGTTCTGGGCCTGGGCAACAAAAAATTAGCTACCAGTTCTATTGAAGTGGTGCGAACCAGCTGAATCCCACCACTATATCTGCCTGCCTGCCTGCCTGCCAGTCTATATCTATCTATCTATCTATCTATCTATCTATCTATCTATCTATCTATCTATCTATCTATCTATCTATCTATCTATCTATCATCTATCTAATCTATCTATCCTACCTACCTACCTACCTACCTACCTATATATCATCTATCTGTCTATCTATTTGCCTGCCTGCCTGCCTGCCTGCCTATCCATCCATCAATCCATCCATCCATCCATCCATCCATCCATCCATCCATCCATCCATCCATCCATCCATCCATCCATCCATCCATCCATCCATCCAGTGGTGGGATTCAAATATGTGAACAACCGGTTCTCTGTGTGGATGCCACTTCCGGACGTCCGTTTTGGGCCTGGGCAACAAAAAATTAGCTACCAGTTCTGCCGAAGTGGTGAGAACCGGTTGAATCCCATCATTGCTTACAACCATTAAGGCATCCTTGCGGTCATGTGATCAAAATTCGGATGCTTGGCAACTGACTCATATTTATGACGGCGGCCATGTCCCAGAGTCACGTGATCTGGCAGGCAGAGAGTCAATGGGGAAGCCAGATTCATTTAAGGACCGTGTTACTAACTTAAACACCTGCAGGGATCCACAGAACAATCGCGGTAAGGAAGGTCGTTAAAATGGGGCAAAGTTCAATTAGGCCACGTCTCGCTTAGCCACGGAAATTTTGGGCTCAGTTGTGACCGTAAGTCGAGGACCCCCTGTGAGGAAATATCGGTGATACCCATTGTCTACTGATGGTTATTGACGCAACATTCTTACGTTTGTGCACTTCCTTCTGGGAATTCATCCATTCGTGCCACTTCCTCATGGCTAATTTTAGGAGTCTGCAGTCGTAATAGCGTCTTGCCGCTGCCAATTTTTTCTGCAGGAGTTCTTCTGCCGCTTTCTTGTCTGCGCAATATTGGATCCAGGCGCTGCCATAGCGACAATAAACCCCGCGTTAATTTTTTTTTTTCAACCGGTGTTTTCTTTGAAACATAAAGTTGCAACCCAATAAGCGTTTCATTGAACCACATTAAAATAGTTTACATCATTACTATTATTATTATTATTATTATTATTATTATTATTATTGATCATCGCACAATCAGCCAGATGTTCAGACTGGATTTGGCATTTTTGTCTACCTACCGAGTCCTTCCCAAGGACCTGGGATAGGCAGATGTGGATGTTTGATGGTATTACAGAGATTGTCGCAGGATGGAAGCCGTTCCTAGCAAGGCCGCCTTTTGCAATTGACTAATAACGAATTTGTCAATGCCGATGATGTTCAAATGGTGCTCCAGTTGTTTTGGGATTGCACCCAAGGAGCCTATTACTATTGGTACTACCTTTGCTTGCTTTTGCCACAGGCTTTCTATTTCTATTTGTAGGTCTTTATATTTTGTGATCTTCTCCAGTTCTTTCTCGTCTATTCAGCTGTCTCCAGGCACTGCCACGTCCACTATCCAGACTTTTTTGTCTTTCTTATCAACAATTGTTAAGTCCGGGGTGTTATGTTGCAAGTGCTTGTCGGTTTGAATTCTGAAGTCCCAGAGCAGTTTAACTTTATCATTTTCTATGACTTTATTTTATGATCCCACCAGTTCTCGCTTACAGGCAAATGATAGATCTTCCAATGCACCATTGTTGCTACTTTGTCATTACTATTATTATTATTATTATGGATCATCGCACAGTCAGCCAGATGTTCAGATTGGATTTGGCATTTTGTCTACCTATCGAGTCCTTCCCAAGGACCTGGGATAGGCAGATGTGGATGTTTGATGGTATTACAGATATCGTCACAGGATGGAAGCAGTTCCTAGTAAGGCCACCTTTTGCAATTGACTAATAGCGAATTATTATTATTATTATTATTATTATTATTATTATTATTATTATTATTATTATTATTATCAAAATACAGGTAGTCCTCGATGCTGCAAAGGCCGTAAGTTATGAAAACGGTCGTAAGCCACTTTTTTCACTGCCATTGTAACTTTAAATGGTCACTAAATGAATTATAAAATCGAGGACTAGCTATATTCTAAGAGGAAGCGATACTGCTGATTTGTGATTATTCAACTTTCATCAACCTTGGGAGAAGAGAGGGCAGAGAGGTTCCCACCTACATTTGTTGGGAGAAAACTCTGCATCCTATGCTAGATAAAAGGTTATGTGTAGGAAAAATCACAAAAAGTCAAGCTGGTGACCACAACCACATTTTTGTTTGAACAGGTATTTTGCAGAAAGAGTCAGAATTTTGATAGGACTGTCACAGTTGTCATCAAGACTTTTTTTGATCTCCACTGTGGATGCTCCTGGTTGTATGTGTGAAAAAGGTCTGCCATGTTTGTATTGTTTTAGTGGTCACTTCAATAAACTAATCCTTAAAGAATAGAGTCTGTGGTGATTTCTGCTAGAATGAAATCAAGAGGCTTTATTTTGCTTTTTATTTTGTTTTAGTTTGCTCAACCTATAGCTATCAAGTCAGAACTGAACATTAATTCTGTTTACTGGAGCAGCCTGGCATGCAAAGTTATAAATTTATTACCTATCAGAAGAAAGTAGAAATGTTATTAAGAAATAATAATAATAATAATAATAATAATAATAATAATAATAATAATAATAATAATAATAATAATAATAATAATAATAATAATAATAATAATAATAATAATAATAATAATAATAAAGTTGGAAGGGACGTTGGAGGTCATCAAGTCCAACCCCCTGCCCAGGCAGGAACCCTACACCATTCCAGACAAACGGCTGTCCAGTCTCTTCTTAAAAACTTCCAGTGTTGGAGCATTCACCACTTCTGGAGGCAGGTTGTTCCATTGGTTCATTGTTCTAACTTCAGGAAGTTTCTCCTTAGTTCCAGGTTGCTTCTCTCTCCTTGATTAGTTTCCATCCGTTGCTTCTTGTCCTGCCTTCAGGGGCTTTGGAGAATAGCTTGACTCCCTCTTCTTTGGGGCAGCCCCTGAGATACTGGAAGACTGCTATCATGTCCCCCCTCATCCTTGTCTTCGTTAAACTAGACATCCCCAATTCCAGCAACCGTTCCTTATATGTTTATTCTATACTTACTCAAAGTACTTTCTCTTTAAATTAGTGCTATAACAGTCCCACGCTTTATCACATAACTCTGTGGTCATCTGAAAAGTAAATACAAATAGAAAACTTACATTAAAATTGGAAAGAGAGACAGGGATAGTCAAGATACAGATGAATAAAACAGGCTG
>NW_015394878.1:0-2825 GCF_001527695.2 Protobothrops mucrosquamatus
AGAGGAAGAGGACAATTGATCCCGCGTGAAACCTGAAGCCCTTCCGAGCTTTTACGCTCAGATGGCGTCTGCATTTGGGGCCAAAGAAAAGCATTTTTGCCAAATGGGTGTTTTCCAACAGGGCGCTCTTTATTTCTCCTCATTGGTGGCTGCCAATTAGATCCCTCTAGAAAGGCCACCAGTGGAAGGAAGGAAGGAAGGAAGAGAAGGAAGGAAGGAAGGAAGGAAGGAAGGAAGGAAGGAAGGAAGGAAGGAAGGACGGACGGAAGGAAGGAAGGAAGGAAGGAAGGAAGGAAGGAAGGAAGGAAGGAAGGAAGGAAGGAAGGAAGGAAGGAAGGAAGGAAGGAAGGAAAAAAAGCAGCATTCCAGGAAACCATTCTTGCAGATATACTACTGCTATAAAGGGAGGCTCCATCAAAGTCAATCTTAACTCCCGTCGCCCAGCCTCTTTTTCCTTTGTTTTTCCCAGCCCCAAGTGAGGTGTTTCCAGGAACCACAAACTCCACAGGCTCCAGCTCTTTTGCAGGATCTGGGGTTCTACAGCTAAACCGCCCCTGTATATGGAGGCTCACCACCCATCCCTGAGAATGGAGGCTATTACGAAGCTTCAGCAAATATTATTGACGTGGAAACTTCCTGGAAATCGAGAGATTTTCTTGTTCAAGTGAAACAGAAGACGTCATTGCAAATACAACGCGCAGCAAAATTCAGCAAGGCGCCTATTAAAATTCTGCCAAATTTTTTAAAAAAAATAAGTTTGAATCCCCCCACCGGAAGGGAAAAAAAAGTGTGTTTTAAGCCTGAAAAGAACTATTAATATATACTTTTTTTAAAAAAAAAATACTATTAGTCAGTCTTGTGTTCTCCTTCAGTGGGTTAAGGGAAACCAAGGAAGGGAAACTTTAGGGTCCAGTTTGCCTGTGGAACTGCCTGCAACTAAAATTAGGCCAGGGCTGGCCAGAACCGTTTGCAGGAATACGTCAGAGGCGAAGCACCGGGCATCCTGCTTTGTCCCCCTTAGCATCTGCCGCTTTTTAGCTCCTTTTTAACAAAGAATTTTATATTTTAATGGGCAGCTGCCCTACAGTGGAGAAACACTCTCCTTAATAGTTAGAGGCACGCTTGTAAAATAAATAACGTTTGCACGAGGCCGAAATTGCACCGTTTTTCAAAGGCAAGGGAACCAAACCAAGCTGTTTTGTGAAAGAAGTGGGGTACGTTGCATTTCTTGACACCCCAAAAGGCAAACAGCGCAGGGAGGGGAACAATCTCACCTGGCAGCCTCAGCGGGCACTGCCTGGCGAGGGAGCCCCCCCAAAATTGGTCTTGCACCTGGCTTAGGTGTATCTCGTCGCCTTTTTTGACCTCTGGATGCACACCTAGTCTCAGGGGTGTGTGTGTGTGGGGGGTGTTCAGGCCCTTCCTCCTTCCCTCCCTCCCTCCTCCCTTTGGCCGTAACAAATCAAAGGGGGGGGTCAGGAAGGGAAAATAGGTTGGGGGAGGCGAGGGTGGGGCCTTGGCTTCACCCCCCCCCTCCAAAGGCAGCGCAGCATATGGAACAAGTTACCAAGAAGAACAGGCAACAGGAGAGAACTGTAGGCTTTCCGCCTCCCCCAAATACGTGGGGAGCATTAAAAGGGGTGGGGGGCGGGAGAAGGAATTCTGGATTGCAATCGGCTGGATGTCCCCTTCCTGCTCTTATCGGGTGGGGAGGAATTACCAGATTCGTTCTAGAGCCCCAGAAGGTCATTGTGCTGGAAAAGTTGGCTGCTCGGACACGGTGGGGGGTGGAGGGTAGGCAGAGACCCCCCCCTTGGGCCATTTTTGCTGCCAAGGTGAAGGCAAAAGTTCCCCTTAACTCAAACCCCAAACAGCTTTCGGAAAAAGGCTCGGGAAACAAGGAGAAGGTGGGTTCAGAAATGCACCCCCGGTTTAGGTTGGGGTAGCTGGAGGACCCCTCCCCAAAAAGCCTTCCAAGGCAAGGAAATTGGGAAACCGGTCTCCTGCTTTACCTGCAGGACATCCTTAGGGAGACAGGAGGGGGGCTGGGGGCTCCCTAGAGCTATCCCCCCATCTTCCACGGAAGGAAGTCCAGGTGTGGGCCAGACAGGTGGGCAGAGAGCCTACCTGCAGAGGTGGATGGGGAGGGTGTCTCCAGCCGAGCCTTTCTGGCTGACCTCAGCTGGGCTCCCGTGGGTGGGTGGCTGGGTGGGTGGGTGCAGAAGAGATGCCAAATTAATCCCCCGGCCGCCGCCTCCGATGCAGCCCCCTCTCCTTTCTTTTATGTATTCATGAATTGCGCGGAAGAGAAATGAGAGACTTCATTACCTGACAAAACTGTTACTAATGACTCTTCTTACCTGCCGCTCAGCCCCTCTAATGCGAGACACACGGGGAGAGAAATGTATTTGCCTATTCAGAGGCCGGGCGGGGAATGGAAAATTTCCCATCCTTAGCCTGGCCTCATTCCGCATTCACTCGGAGCAACATTTACAATTCTTCTGCCATTATGTCCTACCAGGCCCTCTGAGCTGGCTGCCATGACCTTCCTATTAGCTGGAAATTGGAAATGCGATGGTGAGGTAAGGGGAAGGGCTAGGCAGGCAGAATTCCCATCTATCCCCGGATGGGAAGGGAGGGGGAAAGAAAGAAAGAAAGAAAGAAAGAAAGAAAGAAAGAAAGAAAGAAAGAAAGAAAGAAAGAAAGAAAGAAAGAAAGAAAGAAAGAAAGAAAGAAAGAAAGAGAAAGAAAGAAAGAAAGAAAGAAAGACAGACAGACAGACAGGAAGGAAGGAAGGAAGGAAGGAAGGAAGGAAGGAAGGAAGG
>NW_015394878.1:3652-17916 GCF_001527695.2 Protobothrops mucrosquamatus
GAAGGAAGGAAGGAAGGAAGGAAGGAAGGAAGGAAGGAAGGAAGGAAGGGAGAAGGGAAAGGAAGGAACAAGGGAAGGGAAGGAAGGGAAAAAAGGAAAGAAAGAAAGAAAGAAAGAAAGAAAGAGAGAGAGAGAGAGAGAAAGAAAGAAAGAAAGAAAGAAAGAAAGAAGAAAGAAAGAAAGAAAGAAAGAAAGAGAAAGAAAGAAAGAGAAAAAAAGAAAGAAAGAAAGAAAGAAAGAAAGGAGGGAAGGAGGGAAGGGAAGGAAGGGAAGGAAGGGAAGGGAGAAGGGAAGGGAAGGAACACGAGAAGGGAAGGAAGGGAGAAAGAAAAGAAAGAGGAAGCAAGAAAGAGAGAGAGAGAGAAAGGAAGGAAGGAAGGCCATTCACCACATATTTAATATTTTACAGTTGCTAACATTTAAATCATTTTATATTTCAGGAAAGAAAACGGGGAGATCGGCCACCCAAAGTTGTACATGGGGTTGACCTTTCCATCCAGAGGTTAAATACTTGTACACTTGTGTGCAAAGAGAAATAATTTTTTGACTGCAGAGGAAGAAACCGTGGGGTCCTTTGATGCCTAAACTGAAAGAACCCTTGATAAATTTATTTTAGTTCACAGTCTAGATGAGTTTCCCTCTATGTGTCATTGTGTATCCAAACCACTGCAGCTGGTGAAACGACCGTGGTTCAGCAAAACCAGGGTTGCAGGGGATGTGTGAACATGGTTACCGTGCTTCTTTCACAGCGGAGTCCGCGTTCCTGGTGGACCTGGAAGAGAACTCCAAGCTCTTGGTCCTTCCCGGTCAGCTCCATCTCTTCTGGATGCGTTTGGCATGCAAGACGGTCCGGTTGTGATGACGTACAAGGCAGAACAGTGGATTTGACACCCTGTGAATTAATCAGAGAACAAGGATGGGCAAACAAGCCACTGATGCGGTGTCGCTCTGGCCTTGATTAAATTAGAAACCTCTTCAACGAGTGCCAAAAATAAAAAAAAATAAAAAAAAGACGGACAGGCCGTAATGAAGTGGGTAGGAGAGGCTGACCAGGCTGGAGAGGGTGTGAAAAGGAAATGAAAACACAACCCGCAAACTTGGCACCAGCTGGCAATATTTCCATCTTGACTAGCAAGGCTGAGAAGGAGGATGTTCCCCCCCCCCCCCAAAAAAATACAGGTCAGGTTCCATTTTGCAAAGATTCCTCCTCTCCCAATCCATCCAGGAGCCTGGAAGATGCATCCTTGCAGAGGATTTTGCAAAAGTACCGTCTCATTTTTTTGGGGGGGAGCAGATTGAGATCCTGGGTGCATTAGAAGCATCCCAGGTGCCCCCAATCCCCTGGCACCCTTCATGCCTGCTGGCTGGACAACTGTATATCCAGTCTGCAATTTTTTGAGAATTGCTCTACATGACTCTCGAATTAATGGTGCAAAGCGCCTTTTAGAACAGATGGATAGTTCCAAAAGTTAACAAGGGGTTAACCGGTTTGGGTAAGTAGATTAAACATCAAACTGGGGTGCAGTTTTTTTTTAATAACAAGTTTTATTAATTTTCCAATTTTATATTCAAATGATTAGGAAGCAACGTGGTGGTTGGGTAGTCAAAAGTCCAATAACAAAATCTTTTGTACACATCTTGGGTTACATCATCAAAATTTCTCTCTCTATTTCCCTTAATTACTATAACACAATCAAATTAATACATTTCTAATTATAACACGATCAATTAAAACATTTATCAATATATTTTTACTTACACTTATCATGTCCCGTTTTTGAATTTTACCTAATTTCAATTACAGCGCTCCAATTTAGCCTTTTAAGATCCATAATATTTAGTTTTCGGGTAACCCAAATTTCCCCTATTTCATTACATAGTAGTTATCGTATCTAAAATGCACATATTGCTTAGTTAAATACATTCTTATCTTATTTCACAAACATATTTCACAAATATGTTCTATTTCTCACCCTAGTACCTCATCCCTTACTAACACATAATATCCTTTATGTCTCAATCCAGCTTCCATATTCTAATTCAAAACTATATTCTAATAGATCTAAAGCCTAACTATTAAATCAATTAATATCTTTTAAAGTCTCCCCAAATTGGGGCGCAGTTTTTGATGGGTGCTCGTTCCCATCCTTTTCTTATCGTTCTTCCCTTCTCCCCAACCTAAAACAAGGAATATTTGAAGAAATCTTATTTATTTCCTTTGAAACAAACAGATGTTTTTCCCCTCTTCCGTGCTGCCTCCCCTACAGAAACCTAATATAGGTGATTTTGTTTAGTTTTTCCATCAGGTTTGCTGAAACCTCGGACCGGGCCAGGCCAGGCGGAAGTCTTGGCTACTGTTTCTGCTTCTTTGCAGGAAAATTCAATTAACCAGGCGATGCAAAGAGAAATTTAAGCCTCTTTCTTCTCTCCCATCACCTTTCCGAGGAGTGAGACCCAAAATTCTCAATTTCCAGGTACGTTATGTCACCTTGCCTGAGCTACAGAAGCAGCAAACAGACGGCGGGAGGGACATAGAATTAGTCTAAAGGCAGATCAATTTTTCCAGAGATGATTAATCTGGTATTTTGACCCTTCCTCTAAGAAATACAGGCTGGTGGCTAAATTGCTTTCACCAAGAAAACAGAATTGAGCAAACAAATGAATTGCGCTTCAATTTTGCCTGTGTTTATATCTAGTTCCAGTTTATTCTTGCGAAATTTAAAAAAACAAAGCATGAGCGTCCACATTATTTTGCAACAGTGTTTTTGGTTATCTTCGAATCTTAAATCGGTTGACAATCACACCTGCCCGCAAAATAGCACTCAAGGTGACTAATGGTAGAAGACCAAATAAAATAAAATAAAATAAAATTCAAAATAGGAAAAAAAAAACACCAATTCAGAAGTGCCCACCTAGATGAAACCCAGTTTATAAACTGTTTAACTCCATTTCTAAATANGGGGGGGGGTCCTTGGTGCTCTCTGAGCCTGGTGGTTTTCTGGCAGACATTTCATTACCCAACTAGGTAACATCATCAGTGCCAGACTAATTTGGGTAATGAAACATCTGCAAGAAAACAACCAGGCTCAGAGAGCACCAAGGGGGGGAGGGGGGGAGATACCCTGGCTGTCAGGGGAGGAGGAGGAGGACTGTTGGGGTCCTTGATTCCCTCTGAGCTGGGTTGTTTCCTTGCAGACATTTCATGACACAACTGGGCCACCCCATCAGGGCTAGAAGAGAGGGGGCTTTGTGGAGAGGAGGAGGAGGAGGAGGAGGAGGAGGGGGCAGAGGAAGTAAGGGGGCTGTGCCCACCTGCCCCACCTCTTCCCCAGCTCCTTCAGCTCCAAGGAAAAATAAACTCCAGGCTGGCCATTTGAAGCCACGCTTGTGGAAGGAAGGCTGCCTTCCCTATGGCTCTGCAGGATTGAGGAGGGGGCTTCTCCTTGCAACCGTCAGGAAGATCCCTCCCCAAAAGGAGCGGGTGGGCTCTGCCCAATCAAAACCCAGTTCTGATGGCTCTTCAGGGGGCTGGACTAGAAGACCTCCGAGGTCCCTTCCAGCCCCCTAATTCTTCTCCTATGCTTACCACAATCAGGAAGGGAAGTTGCCCACTACAAAGCCCAGCAGCCGTAACCGTGGGAGGAGGTTGGGAACGGCGTCCCCACACGCTTCTCTCCTGGGAAAAACGGATCGGTGGGCCCTCGACTGCATCAGAAAAAATGCATTTTAAAAAGGGGGTCAAACCTGAGATCTTTCTAAGCATTCAAACCGCAGGTATCGACCTCTTAAACCGTGGTGCAATCGAACACGGTTTCTTGTGGAGGGAATCCTGCTTGCAGACCCAGATTCAGGCTTTCAACTAATAAAGTCAGAGCTTTTAGCCATCCTCCCAGCCAGGCCAGGAAAGCCTCTCCTGGGCACCTCCTCCTAAACCTGGTTGGGAATACAGCTGCTCTACCCGGTCAGAGCTGACCCTGCTTTCCGGGTAAAGCTGACTCGCTTCCCTGGAAAAGCGAGGAGGCTCCTGACACACAGATGGTGTGGGAGACGAACCATTTTAGTCGGTTGGGCAAGATATTTTAGCTAAGGAGGGCAAATACCTGGGCTGAATTTAATTATTCAAAGCAGAGAAGAAGCAGCAGCAGAAGAAGATGGAGGAGGATGGAGGACGAGGAGGAGGAAGGGAGGAGGAGGAGGAGGAGGAGGAGGAGGAGGAGGAGGACTGTGGGGTCCTTGGTGCTCTCTGAGCCTGGTGGTTTTCTTTCAGACATTTCATTACCCAACTAGGTCACATCATCAGTGCTAGATGGGGGTTTTGCAGACAGAAGGAGGGAGGAAGAAGGAGGAGGAGGAGGAGAGAAGGAGGAGGAGAAGGAGGAGGAGGAGGAGAAGGAGAAGAAGGAGGGGGAGGAGGAGGAGGAGGAGACAAGAAGAAGGAAGAGAAGAAGAAGAAGAAGAAGAAGAAGAAGAAGAAGAAGAAGAAGAAGAAGAAGAAGAAGAAGAAGAAGAAGAAGAAGAAGAAGAAGAAGAAGAAGAAGAAGAAGAAGAAGAAGAAGAAGAAGAAGAAGAAGAAGAAGAAGAAGAAGAAGAAGAAGAAGAAGAAGAAGAAGAAGAAGAAACATTCCCAAAGCTTCCCCCCCTTAAAATCTTTGGTGAGCCCAACAGTCTAGAGCAAAGCCTCCAGATTCCAGTGCAGTGGAACTTTTAATTGCAAAGAACAGGCCCTTTCCCTGCTCTATAGAGGAAGCATGCATTTGCCCAGGGTTGACCTTCGGTTTCAACTCAAGATTATTTTGCACGTAAAACCTCCAGCATGGGAACTGCCTGCCTGCAAGTTTTGGAGACTTTATGACTTTCCAATAAACTTTTCCAGGCTGTGTTTGAAGCGGCTAAAATTCGGAAGATACCCGAGTCAGCTACTTTCAATCTAAATTGCTCCAACCCATCGCACAGCTTGGCCTCCTTCTCATTTCCCTGCTGTACTTTCAATTTATTTCTGCAGCCGACTTTTATTATTCATTTTTAATCCAAGGCCGGCTTGCAAAAAAAAGGGGAAGGGGACTTCTGCTCCGAAAACGGGCACCAGCCGGCAAGGTTGTGGAGCACAACGTGCAAAAATCTTTGACAAAGCAAGTCACCCAATCTCAGAAACCAGCCCGTAGAGAATTGCTGCCGAGCCCAAAAAATAAAATAAAATAAAATAAAATAGAGTCTCTGGATGTAGTTAAGGCTCCGGATGTCATTTGTCGGAGGGAATAAAAGAGAAATGGGATGTTCTACACACCCCTTTGTTTAGTGGCAACAGAAAGACTAAAAAAAAATTAAAAATCCTGTCCCTCTTCCCCCGTGACCAAATTAGCTTAGGTTGCATCCTTGTTCTACTTCAGAAACCTTAAAAAAAAAAAAAAACCAGGCTGAGGACTTTGGCAATGTTGGTTTCCCAGCAATCAGGTAGACTGCCTCTGCACCTAGAAGCTCTATCGTTGCTAATTGCTGCCTCTGGGAAGCAAACTGGAAGCCGGAGAGCTGAGGAGCTGAAGTGAGTCAGGAAGCAACGTCCAGCTCAGATGCCACCGGGATCGGATGACCTTATAATTTATCAGGCAGATTATTCATCTTTCTGGGATCTCTCAGAGAGTAACGGGTAGCCTGGCTTTAGATGTTTTGCAAACCAGGTTCATCTCCAGCGAAGGCTCCCCTCAGCCGAAGGAGGAGAAATGGCGGAGGGAAAACGGTGTAAATAAAGGGGAATGTGTGAACTTTGGTGACCCGGTTGGTCACCTCCTGAGCCAAAAGTCTTGGCCGAGGCACCGGGGCAGATGTCCTGCTAAAAGCCTTGGACCCCTGCCAGGGGGTTGGCGTGTCTCCCGAGGAGGTGGCGCACCCCGCGTCTTTCCTTCTCCTCCGTTTCCGCAGCTGCGTCATTCCGCAGGATTTGCTACGCTCCCCTCGGCCAAGACGCAGGCAGGGTGGCAGGCCCAGAGGGGAAGGGGGGGGGGGAGAGGAAAGGAAAAGAAAAGAAAAGAAAAAAGAAAAGCAGGGTGCGAAGGAAAGCCCCCCCAAAGGGACCAAAAGTTCTGGGGGGGCGATAAAGGACAGCGAAAAGGGTCAGTAGGGTCAAAGGGAAAACGTGATGGATGGATGGATGGATGGATAGTAGATTAGATAGGTAGGTAGGTAGGTAGGTAGGTAGATGATAGATAGATAGAGAGAGAGAGAGAGAGAGAGATAGATAGTAGGAAGGTAGGTGAATGGTTGGATGGATGGATGGATGGATGGATGGATAGACAGACAGACAGACAGACAGACAGATGATAGATAGATAGATAGATAGATAGATAGATAGATAGATAGATAGATAGATAGATAGATAGGGATGGATGGATGGATGGAGATAGATAGATATGGATGGATGGATGGATAGATAGATAGGTAGGTAGGTAGGTAGGTAGATATAAATAGATATGGATGGAGAGACAGAGAGAGAGATGGATGGATGGATAGGTAGGGATAGATGGATAGATAGATGGATGGATGGATAGATTAGATATAAAGTAGGTAGGTAGGTAAGTGGATAAATGGATGGATGGAAACTAGATAGATAGGTAGGTAGATATAGCTACCTAGCAGGCTGGCTGGCTGGCTGGCTGGCTAATTTTGACCTGTTTTCTGATAAATTTCGGACAACTTGTTTGAAAATTGCAGAATTAGCTATCATTTATATCTATCATCCATCTAGCTATCATCTATCTAGCTATCCATCCATCTAGCTATCTATTTTTCTATTTTTTCTATTTTTAATCTATTTAAATTTTTTAATATTTAATCAAATTTCCCCCGGTCATCCACCTATATTGTGACTGTTATTATCGGGGAAAACAACTAAATTAGTACACAACCAATTTTTTTGAATCAACCCATCCTTGTTATTCAAAGGGTTGTTGGAGAGGTTTCTAGTTGTGCCCAGGATGGTTTTCTAGCCTTCTGGATTCACGAAAAAACACACAACCTGAAAAACTAAACCTAACAGGCTTTACAAAAGTTGGTAGATCTTTAACGAACATGTTTTTGGTGTGTTGTGTGAACACAAGCCGCATATGGTAGAACAATCTTGGTCTGAGCTCTGTGTTCGAAATGCACGGTCCAGACGCTGGTGGGATAATTTATATAGGTCTCCCAGCCAATCAGGAGAATGGGGAGGGATCAGAGGGGTCAACCGCACAGAAAAGGCCAATCCCGTTTCGGAGACCTGGCCATGCAAATGAGAAAGCTGCTTGCCACAGCACCATCTAGTGGAGCAAGGCTGCAACTGGCACGGAACCCATTGTGAAGAGTGCCTCTGAGCAGATGCAGAGTGCCCTTCCCCACCTTCCTAGCCAGTTTTTTTCCTTTTTTTTTTTTAAAGCGTCTTACCATATTCCACCCACCCCACCCCCCGAGTCGCGTGGGAGATAGAAATGTACCGTGGAGAGGGAGGGAACAAAAAGACAATTAAACAGGTCCACTTCAACCGCGATACGATCTTAATTGGTTTTGTTCCTACACGATTGTCCATGAAAGGAGGCCGTGTAAACCCAAAAGGAAAAGCGATAAACACAAGAGAAGCAAGTTTTTCAAAGCGTGAAGAATCCGGGACTGAAAAAGGAGAAGCAGCCCGCCAGGATTAAAGTGAGCAAGCGAAGAAGGAAGGGGGCTGGAACTGGAGATGGAGGATCCAATATCTCCGATGTGCTGATTTCTCCCCCCCCCCTCCTGCTCAGGAAATGGATAAGGGATCCAAACAGGGGGTCTGGCATCTGCCCTGAAGACCGAACCCCAAAGAGAAGGGAGCTTTGTCAAGGGGGGGGGGAAGGTCCCTGCAATCCGAAAAGCAAGTCAGGAAGAAGAAAAGACACTAAAAGGGGGGGGGGGGGAAACCAACAGAGACAGGAAAAAGACATCACCCAAACATTTGGGGCGAAAAAAATAGCTGTTCGGATCTGCCACACCTGCACTCCGAGAGAGGCGGCCTGGCAGCGGAAAAGAAGCCCAAATTAAGATGGAAACCTTCAGACGTGGGAAGGAGCAGGAGACGGGAAGCAGGCAGCCTAGAATGAAATGGGAGAGGCTGGGGTTCGTCTCCCGGGGGAACGCAAGCCTTGTGGCGTCCATCTAAATCTCAGTTGATTCTTAGATTTATTTATGGGGGGTTTTTTTGCTCACCTTCTATGTCACTGCTGCATTTTTGAGATATAAAAGAAAAGGACCGTGTAATGTCCCTTGTTAGCGGTAAAAAATGTGATAGATAGATAGATAGATAGATGATAGATAGATAGATAGATTGATAGATAGATAGATAGATAGATAGATAGATAGATAGATAGATAGATAGATAGATAGATAGATAGATAGATAGATAAGGTAGGTAGGTAGGTAGGTAGGTAGGTGGATGGATGGATGGATGGATGGATGGATGGATGGATGGATGGATGGATGGATAGATAGTGTGGGTGCCCATATATAAGACACATATAGTGTATATATACAGTATATATTGCAATGTATTTAATTTATATATGCAGCATATTTCTATTCCTATCTATTCCTATCTCTCTATCATCTATCATCTGTCTCTGTCTCTCTCCTTCCCTCCCTCCCTCCCTCCCTCCCTCCCTCCCTCCCTATCATCTATCTATCTATCTATCTATCTATCTATCTATCTATCTATCTATCTATCTATCTATCTATCTATCTATCTATCTATCTATCTATCTATCTATCTATCATCTATCTATCTATCTTATCCTGACCTGTTTTATTTCTGTTAGGAAATTAAATGAGAGATCCTGTGGCTCAAATTAGGGAGTGCGGTGTCTTTTACCTTTTGCAGTAGGAGATACACCCAAGGGCGTTGTGGGGTTTTTTTCCCCACAAGGCCTTTGGGGGGCCCATTGCTGGGCGCAGCGTCAAGGGAAGAGACAAAGCAGAACCAGGCAAAATTTACTGGTGGGAATTGTCTGCTATGGGTCAAAATATCTCCGACCATCCAGGTGGGCTGATCTGGCCCTAAAGCAGAAGAGAGTTTAATCAAATGGGCTAAAATAAATTATAATTTGCTGCCTCCTCATGTAAACACTGATGCAATGGTTTTTCCTGGGCACTAACAACTGTATTTTTGGGAGAAGGATGTTTTTTGGACCCTTGTCTCTCTCTCTGCACAGAAGCTTGCATTTTAAGACCTTGAGCCATGCAAAACCTTCGGAACACCAACACACACACACACACACACACACACAGAGACAGACATACAACTGGTGCAGCCCATGTGAAGGCCATTTTCTTGCTTTCAAATCTCTCTTTTGCTTTTCTCCGCTCTCTTCTGCTTCCCTTGGCACGTCTGGATATATATATATATATATATATTTTTAAATGTGCATTTTTAAAAAAAAAATAATAAAAAAAATTATAATGCCATGTGAACCAGCTTTAGAGGCTGTTGGACAATTGCAAATAATTTATCTCGAGAGGGGCTGCCCCCGGGGGGGGGAGAAATAGGAGGGCAAGAACGGCGCCAACTCGCTTCACCTGTTCTTCTCCCTCAAATTTCCCTGGCTCCAGTTCGGGAGTGTTTAGACAAGGCCTCCCTGGAGTACTCTGAGAATTGAGGGGGTAGGATCTGCTGCCCCACCTCCTTATTCTGTCTGCCCCCCAGCCAGGCTTGGAGACATTCGGAGAAATCTCAGATTGAGCTGGGGGGGGGGGAAAGGCTGAGGCCGACGGCCCCCAAAAGCCACCTGCCTCCTGTTTTCACAATTTTAATGTTGGGGAACACAGTTGATCCTATCCCGAACTTGACGGGAAGTAGGCAATTACTAGCAAATTAGGGCTGGGGAAAAAAAAAAATATCCTCAGATCCTCCCCCTCTTTGGCACCCTCAGTCAATTTTTTCTCCAACAATTGCTTTGTTTTACAACAGCTAACAGGCACACAAGTTTGGGGGTGTTTTTTTTTTTCCCCTCCTCTCCCCTAGAGAAATTTGGTGAAATGCATTCTCTGGGCACACGCTGTTCCTCGCCCACAAATCCATCACTTGTCAAAGCCTTTTGCATCCTTGATTCTTTTTCACACAAGAGGAGATTTACATGCAACGGTCCCCTTCTACGAAATTGTCTGTCGGGCAGATATTTTATTCCACGTAGCTGGATCTGTTTGTTCACCCGAGTGGCCGGCGGAAAAATTATTTCTGGATAGCATCTGCTAATCTACCTCACAGGAAGCATGTTTGCAGGCGGGAGAGGCTTCTATAGTCAAATTGCTTTCATTTAAATGCTTCTGTATTTAAATCCTATCAATAAAGGCTTAAACACAATTCTGGCAAACAAAAAACGAGAAGAAGAAAAAAAAATACCTGCAAAAGCGTCTCGATAAAAGTCTTATTGTAATTGTCCAAAACATTCCAGCTTCTGTTCTTTTTTGCAGGGATGCTGCGATTAAGATGACAAAGAGAACATTAGCCTTAAGAGCAATTTTTTTAAAACCTTGTTTAGATATTATAAATATTAAGTCAGTTGTGGATCCCCTCCTGACTCACAAATATTGCTCAGAAATAATTTGGGAAGTAAAACAGTACATCAGAGAGGAAATGTAATCTATCTCCCCAACACCTGGCTTTCTGCATGCAAGGATTTGAAGAGAAGAGAAGGAGAGAGAAAAAAAGAAAGAAAGAGAGGAAGGAAGGAAGGAAGGAAGGAAGGAAGGAAGGAAGGAAGGAAGGAAGGAAGGAAGGAAGGAAGGAACAAGAGAAGGGAAGAGAAGGGAAGGGAAGAGAAGAGAATAAAAGGAGAGAGAAAGAAAGAGAAAGAGAGGAAGAGAGGAAAGAAGGAAGAAAGGAAGGAAGGAAAGGAACAAGAGAAGGGAAGGGAAGAGAAGAGAAGAGAAGAGAAGAGAGGGAGAGGGGAGGAGGAGAGAAAAAGAAAGAGAGAGAGAGAGAGAGAAAGAGAGAGAAAGAAAGAGGAGAGGGAAGGAAGGAAGAAAGAAACAAGAGAAGGGAAGGGAGAAGAGAAGAGGAGAGGAGAGGAGAAGGAGGAGGAGAGAGAAAGAGAGAAAGAAAGGAAAGGGAGGGAGGGAGGGAGGGAGGAAGGAACAAGGGAAGGGAAGGGAGAAGGGAAGAGAAGAGAAGAGGGAGAGAGAGGGGAGGAGGAGGAGAAAAAGAGAAAGAGAGAGAAAGAAAGAAAGAAAGAAAGAAAGAAAGAAAGAAAGAAAGAAAGAAAGAAAGAAAAAGGGGAAGGAAGGGGAAGGAAAGGAGGAAGAAAGGAAGGAACAAGAGAAGGGAAGGGAAGAGGGAAGAGAAGAGGGAGAGGGGAAGAGGAGAGAAAAAGAAAGAGAGAAAGAAAGAAAGAGAGAAAGAAAGAGAGAAAGAAAGAAAGAAAGAAAGAAAGAAAGAAAGAAAGAAAGAAAGAAAGAAAGAAAGAAAGAAAGAAAGAGGGGAAGGAAGGAAGGAAGGAAAGAAATCCCAAATGCACAATTTTCTGTTAACGAGATATATAGAAAATATCTTATCTGCCAAACATGGGAACTGGGTGTTAAATTTTGCCGGTAGTTTCCAAAGAAATAACAAACTAGGATTGTTAATGTTGGAAAGAAGGAAAAGGGGACATGTAGTGGCCTGAAGCACATCTTAAATGGTTGCAGGCCCACCGGTGTTTGTGCCACCTAAAAGGGTTGTTGTAACGGCCCCATGGTTGCAAAATGAGCAAATCTACACCAATCAGAAAGAATTTGCTAGCGTTTTCCACGAAACAAATCTGTTTATATCTGAATTATTGCAGGCTGAGGGAAATAGCACCATCTGCTGTCCAGTTCTGGTAGCGGCCCATTGTAAACCCACTGGACTGGGGTGAGGTCCCTCAAATTAGATTTATTTCCAGAATATTTGGGGCTCGGGGGGGGGGGGTAACAGAAACCCTCAAAGAGAACGTAAAGGCCTATTCTGGGGTAGGGGGGAAAAGGCATTTTTTGAAAGAAAGCCATACATGGGGGGCTCCTGAAAGAGGAGAAAATGCACAAAAGTGCCTAAAATGGGCAAAAAAAACACCCTGCCAGGTTGCCCACCCTGCCCAGGGACCCTTCCCAATCCCAGGCAGCCCTGAGGGAAAGCACTAAAGCAGGGGTCTTCAAATTTGGCCCTTTTATGACTGGTGGACTTCAACTCCCAGAATTCCTCAGCCAGGCACGCGTGCCTGGCTGAGGAATTCTGGGAGTTGAAGTCCACCAGTCATAAAAGGGCCAAATTTGAAGACCCCTGCACTAAAGCATTTCTGGGCCGACATTTCCAGAGTCCATTACAGACGGACAATAAGGAAACCCCCATTGTTGTTCCCTTTTTGGGGGGTATCTTAGTGATAGACTGCTCCTAAACGGAGAGGCTCTGCTAAACCTCAGGGCCTGGGTCTGCTCTAAACTGTGCGGAAATTTCTAGATTTTAGGGCTTCTCAACCTGGGCAGCTTTAAGAGGTGTGGACCTCAGCTCCCAGCATTCCCCAGTGAAAAATAATGGCAGCAACTGGGGAATTTGTAGCCCTTCAGGTGGGGCTGAACTACATTTCCCAGCATTCCATTGGGCAGCATTAGCTACAGCTGTGTGGCGTGGGACTTTCTCCTGTTAAAACGGTTTTTTAAAAAGCTATTTTATTATACTGAGGGAAAAACTGACAGATAAAGACCCTATTGTGCGTGTAATAAAGCTCAGGTTTTCAGTATAATACTTAAAAAACCCTCAACAATCCCAAATTATGCACCTCCTATCATATAATTCCCATTCAGGCCAAACAATATTATATAGGCAATTCATATATCAGTAAATCCCAAATGTTTTTTGCACCTCAGTTCTTTTTCCCTTTAAAATAATTTGGGAACATTTAACCCGAATCGGAGATTGCAAAGCCAGACTTTACTTATTCCCTCCATTTTACTTTTGCAATAAACGCGTCCTAAAAACTGAACCACATTTTAAGTTGGAAGGTAAAAAAAATAGTTCAGGGGTCTGAACTTGAAATGCTGGATTTACCAAAATAAAATAATTTTATCAACATTTTAACCCCCCCCAAAAAAATGCATCCAAACAACAAAAGCCTTCGAAATTGCCACCATTTTGGCAAATGACCGGCATCCATTTTTTTAAAAAAAAATATTGTTTATTAAACCCATTTGTATCCACAGGTGACTTTGGGTGGTGTACAGCAGAGCTGGAAACAGTTAATAAATGCATTAAAAATTATTAAAAACTAAACTGGTCTTCCATGAAAAGAAAAACAAAAAAACACCCTTCTTTTATTCTTAATTACAATTACAATTCAGGAGCAGCAGCTGAAGCCCGTTAGCCAAATTTGGGAGGGAAATTTCTGCTTTTTATGCCATTCCTGTCCCAAATTTTGTGCAATGCATAGGTGTGTTTGCATTTCTTGCAATTGTTCCCCCCCCAGCAACAAACCAAGACCCCTCCCATAAACCCCCAACATGGGGGATAAACCCATTAGACTCCCCCCAGTCTGCAAAAGACGGGCCCCAAGGACAGCCAAGGGACCACACCACTCCCCCCCCTTGCCAAGGGCTTTGAACTACCTCCCCCATCCTCCCCAGCAGCCCTGCCCAACATGCCCCCTCCTCCCCAGAGGCAGGAAAGGGGTCTCTGAAGGGGCTCACCTGGGCCAGGGGGGTCCTTGGCTGAAGCCCAGTTCTGGGAGGGCCTGGGGCCACATGGCTTTTGTGGGAGGGGGCCCTGGGCCCAGTTGGGACCCCCTTTTTCTCCCCACAGCCCTGAGAAGCCCCTGCTGCCATGTCTTCCCTCTGCAGGTTTCCCTGCAGGGCCCAGCTGTGGGGGGGGAGAGCAGTTAATTAATAATTACCCCCTCTTGAGTGGAGCCTTAAAGGGACAGGCGCCCTTTGCCCAGCCATTCTTTTAATTTTGGTTTTTGTTTTATTGGGGAATTGAAGTGGCAATAAAAGGAGAGCGCAACAGAAGTTTCAAGGGGAAATATATGCCACGACGTAAAAGAAATAAAGTAAAACCCATCACCCAGAGTTTGGGGTTTAAAAGCAGAAAGAAAAGCTGGCGTTTTAAACTCAAGATTTGCACCTGCTATTATCTCCGTGGCAGTCTACAAACAGCCGTAAGCAGGGAGGGGGGGGGAGTCAAATTACGGTTTGCAGAAAAATGACATGGAAAAAAACAACAGAGTACAATGGAAGTTTTAAAAAAAGATGTAAAAGGCGACATATTAGAGCGG
>NW_015394878.1:25372-29395 GCF_001527695.2 Protobothrops mucrosquamatus
CACGCTGGGCACGTCAGCCGAGGCGTGGACAAAGTGGAAATTCTTCCCTCCACATTCTGGGAAAGGGAGACATTGACGAGTGAGGGGCGACGGTCCAGTGTTAGGCACTGCCCTCCCAGAGTGTTGCAAAAAATATTGACGAAAACCCGGCATGTGTGGAATTGCTGAAAACAACTTGCAAAATATTTGAGGGGGGGGGGAGGGAGATGTTCCTCTTCCATTAACCCGCAGCACATTGGAAGTTCTGGGGGGCCTAGGAGAAATTCAACAGGTCTGGGTGCTTGGCCAGTTCCCTGTGAGATTGGCAGCAGGGCAAATACTTCCCCACCATGATGCTCGTCACCAGCTGAGCATGTGGGGTGCCGCTTGGCCGTTTGGTTTTAAAAGAGTTAGCCGGCAATGCCGGAGACAGTCAGTGCCATGGATTAGGAAGCTACCCAAAGCTCTTTGGATTCACGATCAAGATGAGCCCTTTGTACTACCTGCGGGGTGTGTGTGTGTGTTGCCTTCTGGGGGAGGAAAAGAAATAAAGCCAAATACATTCCCCCAGTTCTTACCCCCAGCCAGCCGAGGGAAGGTACGATAGTGGTCGAGGTTTTCAGAGACCTGCTTCCAAAGACGCTTAAAAGTCCTTGAAAAAAAAGAAAAAAGATGAAAAAAGACCTAATTATTCACTTTTCTCCCCTCTTCTCCTGGGGCTCTGCCGGTGCCAAAGTCTGCAGGCACCCCTCTTTTCAAACTCACACCCTGCTGGGATCCCACTCGGCCGCCCCCTCCCACTGGGGTTAGGGGGAAGCCCCTCTTGTTCTCTTAGGGCTACCTGGTCTCTCCTTCCCCTCCTTCCTGCCCCCCCACCCCAATGCCACAAGCACTGAAAGCAGAAACTTTTTAAAAACCAGGAGACAAAATTCTTCGTAAGGAGAGGGCCAGCTGTTGAGTATTTCTCACAAACGGTGTCAGCAGAGGCTGTCTTGGGCTGGGGGAGCGAGGAGGCCTCCCCCCTCCCCAATGCTTGCAATCGCTGGCTCTGTGACTATTAAAACCGCTCCGGTGCTATGAGGAGGAGGAGGAGGAGGAGGAGGAAAACCATGCTCGGCTGGCTCCCTGCTTCTTAAGCGGGTGGTGGGGGAGCAGCTCATAAATTAAAAGGCAAGAGTGTGGAACTCCTGGGGTGAAGCTATTAGCATTTTTATTGTTTTGAAAAGCAAGACGCTGGTCACACTTGAAATCAAGGAAGGGAAGAGAAGGGGAGGTGTGTGTGTGTGAGAGAGAGAGAGAGCTAAGAAAGCTGAACTATTTTCTTTCTGGATTGCAATCCCTGGGACCCAACGACGACGGGCTTCTGAAACAGGGGACGGGCATTGAAATCATAATAACAACAATGCATTGACCCAGGAAGCTTTCTCAAAATATTTACTCCTTCTGTTTAAGTCCTACCTCGATTGGACCTTTTTTTTGGGGGGGGGGGGGGAACAGAGAAGATGGAGAAGCGCTGGGGGTTGAAGGCGGAGTGCCTGGACTTCCGCTTACAGGTTTACAGCGGTTGGGAGTGATATGGGTGGAGGGTGGGAGCCCAGGGTCCACGCCACACTGAGAGGGCCCAAGTGGCATTGTTGATGAAGAGGCCAGCCCATCCAGCTTTCTATCCCAGTTGAGGTTAGGAAAGCTAAAAGGGGCAGGAGACTGGCACGTTTTAAAAATGCCCAATATTTGTAAGAAGGGGGCAAGGTTAGGGAGGATGCACAGAGCTTGCTTAAAGAGTTGAATTGAGGATGGGGCCTCGGTAACACAAACAGACCCCAGACTTACGGGACGCTGCCGGTGAAGTTGATGCCAGCCAGGTGCTCCGAGCCAGTCACGGTGTCCCCGAATGTGGTGCCCTCTGCTGGGACAAACTGGATGACATTGGGAGGCAGCCCGGCTTCCAGGAGGATCCGGTAGACGGCGTAACTGGACAGCATGGCCGAGTCACTGGGCTTCCAAAGGACCACGTTGCCCTGGCAGGGGAAAAAAAAAAGAGAAAGAGCCTTCTAGTCCAGGGCTTTTCAACCAGTGGTACGGGTACCACCTGCGGTACATTGGCACCTGGCAGGTGGTACGCGAGCATCCTAGAAAAGGGGTAGCAGGGGAGGAGAACCGGTGGCAGCACCGCACAAGCCTGAGCGAGAGACGGCTGGAGCTGCAGGGCTGTCAGGGCTCAGCGGAAGTGCCAGGATCAGTGCCGCTTTCCAGCTGATCGGCACTTCTTCGGGACTGTCAGGGCTCAGTGGAAGTGCCAGGATCAGCGTCAGGCTCCAGCTGGAGCTCAGCACTGATCCTGGTGCTTCTGCTGAGCCCTGAAGAAGCACCAATCAGCTGGAAAGCAGCACTGATCCTGGTGCTTCTGCTGAGCCCTGAAGAAGCACCAATCAGCTGGAAAGCAGCACTGATCCTGGTGCTTCTGCTGAGCCCAGAAGCGCCAGGATCAGCTGGCATGTTGCAGCCTCTCCAGGGTCTTGTGATTTACATTCAGATGCTTGGCAACTGATTCATATTTATGACGGTCACAGTGTCCCAGGGTCATGTGAAGTGACCAAAACCTGCTGCAACCACCCAGCAGACAGGGGGAATAAAAACCAAACACCCCCCACCCCACCCCCGCTGCCAATCCTCAACAGAAATGCTCACAATTGAAACCTCGGACAGGAGGAAGAGCGCTACCGGGTGGGCAGGCAGGTGTCTTGCTCAGCTGTGGCTTGGGGGGGGGGCTTTTTTCAGTGCCATTGTAACTTCAAACAGTCACTAAGCGAACTGTTGTATATCAAGGACTACCTGTCCTTTATCACTTTTTTCCTTTTTTTTTTTTTTTTGGTCAAGTTTTTGACACCTTGCTAGGCAACTGGTGGTACTCGGATGTTGCCCTATCCTAAAAGTGGTACAATGGGTGAAAAGGTTGAAAAGCCCTGCTCTAGATGCAGCCCAAGGAAGGTTCTAGTCCTCAAGGGTGCAAAAGGAATTTTTGGATCCTCAAAAGCACCTCAGCTGGTGAGGAAGAAGCAGAGAACGCTCTGTGTTTGGGTGCACCCCAGAAACAGGAAAGAGACTTGGGGGGGGCTATTTGCAAAGGCTGCAGACTTGAAGGAACGGAACGGAACGGATGCACCGAACTCACCATCAGCGCTGGGGCTCCTGCTAAGTTTCCTCCGATGGCGGTGAAGTTGAAGGGAGAGATCGCAGCCACAAAGCCCTGCGGAAGAGGCGAGGAAAAGGGAAGGGTGAGCCCCCTCCCCGGGGACGGCTTTAGGAGGAAGGGGGGGGATAAGAGATGCACCTCGCAAGCCCCAAACTCTTGACAGACTGAGGCTAGTCTGAGGGAACGTGATTTTTATTTATTTATTTATTTATTTATTAATTACATTTATATCCCGCCCTTCTCCTTACGGACTCAGGGCGGCTAACAATCAGATAAAAACACACACATTATACACCTATTAAAATTGATTAAAAAGAAATATTTAAACTCGTCAAATTTAAAATAAATAAAACCCCTTTAAAATCCCTTAGGCCAGTCCCGCAAGCTGGAACAACCACGTCTTGAGGGCGCGGCGGAAGGAAGGGAGATCAGGGATCACCCTGATCTCTGGGGGCAGTTAGTTCCAGAGGGTGGGAGCTCCCACAGAGAAGGCCCTCCCCCTTGGGGTCGCCAGCCGGCACTGTCTGGCTGACGGCACCCTGAGGAGACCCACTCTGTGGGAGCGTACAGGTCGGTGGGAGGTAATCTGTGGCAGGAGGCGGTCTCGAAGGTATCCGGGTCCGGTGCCATGGAGCGCTTTAAAGATAATAACCAACACCTTGAAGCGCACCCGGAAGGCCACCGGCAGCCAATGCAGCTCGCGCAAAAGCGGCGTAACGTGGGAGCGACGAGTCCCTCCCAACACCGCCCGCGCGGCCGCATTTTGAACTAGCTGGAGCCTTCGGGTGCTCCTCAAGGGGAGCCCCATGTAGAGAGCATTGCAGTAGTCCAGGCGGGAAGTGACAAGGGCA